>NW_015388300.1:253719-264631 GCF_001527695.2 Protobothrops mucrosquamatus
CACACACACACACACACACACACACCTTCCTACCTGGTAACTATTCGCAAGGTTCCATGGCTTTAGTCAGCTCCTTCATGCGTGTCTGCCCGACATTTACTACGAAGACCTCGTTTCTGATCCTTTGGGGGCCCTCCCCTCTCCTGGCCCTTTTGGACTCTGGACTCTGCCTTGTCTTTTTGTAGTCATCAGCCATGCAGTTGTCATCCTTCGGGGCTCTAGGTGAACCAGGCGCCTGAAATGAGGTGGTGAAATCGTCAAACAGCTCCTTGCTGGTGAGTGTTTATCCCCCTGGTATTGAGGGGGGTTTGGGCTGGTGGTGGGAGCTATTGCGGCCTCTGCTCGCCCCAGATGGCCTTCACCCCAGATGGGACCATCTCAGATTTTGGCTACTTGGCCCAAATTCCTGAATCTCTGCAGAATCTTTTTCTTTGGACCCAAGAAAGCCTCCTTGTTTGTAAGCACCAGATTCTCTCTGGCTGTCTCGCTCCCGTCTCCTCCTAAAGAGACTTCTGGGGAGTGATGTGTCCCCCTCAGCTCCAAACCGGCTGGTTTGGGAGGAGCCGGCTTCTGTCCCACAGACCCGTGAAGAGCATCCTGCGTGTCTCCCACGAACTCCATGGAGACCTCTGGAAATCATTGTTCAGTTAGAGGTAGCTCTCTCTCTCAGCTACCAGATGTTGACCTTTGTTGGCCAAGTGGTGGAACCTCCCCGTTTCTGTTTTGGTTTTTGCATTATCTAGGCCACTTGCAAATTATCTGTTCTGGCTTCTTTGCCCCTAAAATATCTTGGTGTCCTTCGAGCCTTGGGACCAATTTCCGGCAGGGCTTGTTGTTCAGCCATCGGGGCTGTGGTCTTCTCCAGGGGGGAGTGAAGACGGTGAGAATGCTTCCTGTTGGATGTTCACTGCTCATGACGGCATCATGGTCTGCAAACCAGCCGAGAAGTTGGGTGGAACTTCTTAGGAGCCTTCAGATGTGTCTGGAGAAAGACACCCGCTTCTGGGCTGGAAGAGTTCAGAGCCTCCTAAGTTGCCTTCGTTTGGAGACGGCGGCTTCAGTTCCCAACGTCTGCTTCCGTGCAGGTTACTTTAATGGACTCATTTCGGGATCTCGGTCTTGTGGAGCGCTCAGCCACGGTCTGTCCCTCAAGCATTTCTATGCCTGAGCAACACAGCTCCCGTTCCAGTCAAGCTCATCCTCAGACAGACTGATGTGCAAGCTGGTTTCATCGATGCTCAAGAAGGGCCGTGGGGCCCCCCAGTTCTCAGCTGCTTCCACCAACGTATGGACTTCTGTTGACCGCCCAACACTCTCCTGGCCTTGAGTTTTGATCTGGGTGCTGGAATTCTGGCTTCCTCCCAGCGTCCTGGCTTCAGACTCAGACCTAAAGAAGTTGTCTGGGCTGCTGAGCACGGAAGGTTCAGGGACGGCCCCGGAAGACGCCCCAACCTTCTCTGTCTCCAAGCAGGGAGAGATGGTTTTACTTGATCTCCTTCGCAGAGTTGGTGGCGGTGGATTGAGTTTGGGGATGAACAGCTGCAATCTGTCAAAGGAGAATGGGAGGCAGGTCAGAGTCAAGACCGGTCGTGGTTGGGTGTTCGCACATGCAGTGTGGAACCCCAACCTGAGAAGGAAGCAGGTCACAGAGCGGAACCACCACAACTTACCTTTCCCTCAGTATCGCTGCATCTGGACTGCTGCAAGTTGGCTGCGTGCTTCCATTGGGTCCGCTGCATTCGTCTGCCTCAGATCCCTCCACGCTGCGGAGTCCGCCAGGCCCTTCCAGAACCGCCAGGTGTTCTTCTTTCTCCAGCCTGCCGGACAGTCCACTGCCCATCTCCAAGTTAGTCAAGTTCTGGCGGGATTCGTAAGAAGCTAGATGCGTCGTGGGGCTGCCCACTATGCTGGCTGGTGTTGAGGTGGAAGACAAGTTGATTTCGAGACTGTAGTGGTCCTTCAGGTTGAAGGACAGCGAGTGCTCCGAGCTGAGGTTCTGCAGGGAGCGCTCCACTGGAGGCGAGAAGGGGAAGGCAGGGTTGAGGGACACCTGGAGGCCAGCAGGTAAGAAGATGCTACTCTGGGGTGGCCGGTGTATTTCTGGCAAGGGCAGCATTCCCTAGACATGACCTCTGGTGGCCTCCCTTCCTTGCCCCACCGCTGCCCCCTTCTTTCTCCCTTCCACCTCCTGAGCCCCTCAGTTGTCTTGCTCCCAAGGAGCCGAAGGTGAGGGAGCACGAAGCACCTCACCTGCCCCGGTCCCTTGCTCACCTGGACGCCGCAGCTGCACCCTGATCTCCAGCTCCGTCAGCTGCCTCACCAGCAGGGAGACGTGTTGAAGGAGATCGCGGTTCGTCAGGAGCAGCTGGCGGACCCGAGCCTGGGCCTCCACGCGGGCCACCGTCTCGGCCGACAGCTGGTCCTCCAGCAGCTGCACCTGTGGGGAAGAGGATGGGCAAGTCGCCTGGCAGGCATCTCCTTCCTGCCCCAGCAGACGATGCCCAGATGGGGCAGATTCTAATCATGGACATTGCACCAGGTGCGCAGGCTGGGAGCTGCAGTGGGGCACCTGGCAGCTGGAGCTCCCTTTGCTGTTCGGACAGGTGGAAGATTTACATACTGTCTGCTATAATGTCCATGCCAGGACACTCAACCCTACAAGTCCCTGCACTGTCACCGCTTGGGGAACCCCGGCTGGAGTCACCGCTCCCACAGAATTATTGTGGCCAACAGTTCCACAAGCCAACTTGATGGGCTGCCGGAAGCCTCCTTCAGGGGTGGCCCAAGTGGATTGTGGTTGTTATTGAGAAGCAGAGTCCTTCCAGTGGAAAAGAGGCCAGGGCAGATGTGGGAACTTTTGCACCCAGGACAGAGAAGGCTTACCTGTGCAACTGCCACCTGCGTCTGCTGTTGCTGCTGGAAGAGCTGGTGCTGGAGCAGCTGCAGGCAGTGCTGGGAGGCGAGCGGGGTGGCCGAGGCGGAGGAAGAGGGGCTGCCGAGGGGCTGGGCGGAGGAGGGCCGGAAGCCGCTGTTCTCCTTGTCCTGGGAGCCAGAAGAGACCAGAAATGGGGGCTGCTCCTTTCGCCCTCCCCGAGAAGCCCCAGGGGGAGCTCCACCTGCAGCCTTCCTGTTTCATTTCCAGGGCTCTCCCCAAGGAGCCACCCACCTGGCTGTCCCTCGCCTTGGGGCCGAGCCCATTTTTCAGCTCCCCCAGGTCAGGCGTGGAGAAAGGCAGCTCACAGATCCCACAGTCAGGCAGGCACACCACTACCGACCCGGCCAGGCTGTTCTCTCGGTCAGCCAAGGCCGGCTCCACCGGTTGGAGACCTTCGGGAGACACAAACAAGGCAGAAAAAGTAAGACCCAGCTGGGATCCTGGCCTAGCTGGGGACTGTGGAGTGCCCTGAAAGGGGGGCTGTCCTCAAGCAGAGCTGGTCCTCCAGAGAAACCCCTTCCCAGCCTAGGAAAAAGGAAGAGGAATCTGGAGGAGAGCCGGACTGCTCATCTACCGTTCATCAAGACAGGTTGACCTTGGATAACAGAAGCTGGCCCAGGTGTGTCTCTGAGACTTACCTGCTGCAGGTCATTTAATTTCTGAATGGAACAAAGGGCGTCCTGCAGCCACTGGTGGGCACAGCAAGGATTATTTTCCCATCTCAAACCCTCCATTTTTGGGAAGCCCAAGATGCCGAGATCAGCCACTTACTTTCTCCAGATTTACGACCCAGAGAAGGCCCCTTCAAGGTCTCACCTTCTATCTGAGCGTCGTCGGTAGAGTTGTTGCTGGCCCCGTCAGCTTGGCCGTCGGCATTCTGGAGGGCGTGCTGCAGGCTGAGCTTATGGCACACCTCAAAAGCCTGGCCCACCGTCCTCACCACACGCATCGCCTGGGTCTGCGGGAAGAGGCCCGTTAGCAGGAGCCAAGGCTTGGCCCGAGGCAGCCCCGATTTGCCCCGCTTCGCTTGCCTTCTTTTTGGACTTGAAAACGTTGCAGCGGAAGGAGTCATTGGTGCCGTCCCTGGCGATGTAGCTGAAGATCTTGAGATCCTGAGAGTCGTGGGAGACGTAGAAGATTCTACGGGAAGGTGGGACCAGAGAGAGGGGCACAAAGACAGCTTAAGACCAGCCCCATCTCTTCCTTGCTCCAAGCCAGCGTTTCTCAACCTTGGCAACTTCAAAACTTTAACTCACGGCTGGCTGGGGAATTCTGGGAGTTGAAGTCCGCCCCTCTTCAAGCTGCCAAGGTTGAGAACCACTCAACTCAACAACTCAACTGCTCCAAACGTTCAGAAACACTAGCCCAGCATCCGTTCCTTACTCTCCAGAGGTTCTGGGGCCGATGCCTGGCCTTCTGGAACCTGCTCCCCAGCTTGGATGGCTGAGCCTCCTGGACCTCCTTGAATCAAGGAATCTCAACACCCAACGATTCAATGGTCCTTTTCAGATGTGTGCAATGCCTACCTTCCCAATGGATGGGGCAGATCTGTAGGGGTGGACGTTCGGTCCCGAGTTAAGTGTTGTGTTGTTACAACTTGTGACAGTTTGTTTGGTGACTAAGTTATAGTGGCACTGAAAAAAGTGACATGTCTGGACACCGTGATGGGTATGGAGAGACAAGAAGATGAGGATTATTCCCAGCGACTCACCGATAGACAGGGTCATGCATCACCATGCCTTTGCCTTCATCCCAGGTCCATTCCTTCCTCTGGAAAGGGGAGTGAGAGAAGAGATGACGTTAGCAGGGCCAACTGTTTTGGGCTTAGTAGCCATGCAGCACCTCGTATTCTCCAGGAGTTGAGGGGACCAAGAGACCCCCTTGCCAAGGGATGATGGAAGCTCAAAGCAAGAGCAAGCTCCGGGCTTCCTTTTCCTCTGCCAAGGGAGACGGGTGTCACTTGATAAACCTGGCAGGTAGAGGATCTCTCTTTGAAGAAGAGAGTTCCCTTAAATTCACCCTTTCCACCCCAGCAGTCTGGATCGCTCCGGGGCTCTGCCCTGCTTGTCTCTGGGGTGGTGTTTCGACTTGGGGTCCCCCAGGTCAGGCCACCCACCTTCGGCTTCTTCCTCAGCAGCACCTTCACCCCGTCCACCGAGACCACAATGTTGACTTTTCTCTTCTTCACGTTCTTCGCCTTAAATTCATACTGTGGAGAGAGATGACAGAGGCCCAGGAAGTCCCCGACTTAACGGCCACAATCGGGACCAAAATTTCCATTTCAACAATTATAAATTGAAGATCCTGGGAGCTTTTGAGCTGTCTGAAGGAAGGGAAGGTTTGAAAGGGGATGGGGGGGTGGGGGGGTTTGATAGGTGGGCTGCAGGTTTTCCTTTGCTCCTAATAGAGGGGGGCTTCTAGGGGAGCCCCCTGCCTCATTAGGGCCTCAAGACACGTCTGCTATTGCTCTACACTTGTTTCAATGTCATCCTATCGATTTTAGCAGCTGTGAGATTTGGGCTTTTCACGATCTTTGTTTTCAGGGCCGCTTACTGGTTGGAGATGTAGAAAACCGGGCTGTGCATAAATCAAAAACTGCAGTGGCTGCTCTGAGATACGAAAAGGGAAAGATTTCCTGGACCCCCGTTTCTCAGAAGCAAGATTTTTGCCTCGGCTGGCAGATTTGCACCACCGAAGGTGGGCATGCAGAAAAGGGCTGTGCCACAGGGGGGAGACGGAGGGCAGGGCTCAGAGGGTGGGTGGCATCGTCAGGAAAGACAGAGAGGGGAAAACTCTGTCGGAACAGGTGCCCAGATGCTCCACGGAGGCATCTTCCCGCTCTGCTTAATATTCCAGGCGAGTCAGAACGGAGCTGCTATCGAGTCAGGAGGCGCAGCTTCTTCGGGGTTTGCAGGGGAAAAAGGAGCCTTAATTTCAGCTCAGAAAGCTCAACAACTGCAGGCAGCTAATAATAATCCGAAGGGAGGCCTCGCCGTTTAAAAATACATTCAAATTCAGGCTTAGCTTGGCTTTAATGACAGCGTAGTCTGGCACAACCAGCTCTTATCCCCCACATTTGTATTCCCCTCGGTTCTTCCCCTTTTCTCTCCAGTTCTGGCTCTTCCTCCTGTTCTCCAAGGGAGGGTTTCACTCCGAAAAGCCACGGCCTTTGATCTCTGCTCTGCAGGCTTCCCAGTTTCCCCAGTTTTGTGGGGGTGGTACAGCATCTGCACCAGCAGAAAATGTTTAGCCTTCTGGCTCGACAGGTATTCCTCCCCCCGTTCCCGTTGGCAGCTTCTCCCAAAGGAGAGGATCTTTGCAAAAGATTGGCTTGAAAGGGAAAAAAATCAGGGGTCTATTTGGCAGTTGGGGGGCACACCCGAAGGGTTGGTGCCATCAGCCGTGCCACCACATAACAGGGTCCAATCTGGGCCAGTCACCAGGACCAGAGTTTCGTCTTCCAAGCTTTCATGGGAAGCTGCATTTGCCCCTTGAGGTTGGCTGCAGGAACCGTTTTGATATTGTGTTGTAGGAACACTGATGGCTACGGGTGAATTCTCACCCTGGGTCTGTTCCGTTTCCCCCCCCCCCACTTAATCACTGGTTTGCGTAAACCAGCTCCTGTGTGGGTGGCATCTCAGTTGGATTTTAGTTTGCGTTCTTTCCCCCCCAAAAAAATATTTCTTCTTCCCCACTGAACTACAAGTGAAAGAGAGATTAAAATTCCTGATCTCTCTCTCTCTCTCCCTGCAGTGAAAAATCTGTTCTTCAGCTCAGCTGAAACGTGAAGTATGAACCAAGGAAGGAAGCAGAAGCCACAATAAATCTGTTGCTTGCAAGATTCATAGGGCACCGTCTGTCTGCAAGGAAAGCCAGGCAGATGCCTCCAGTGGATTCACAGGATAAGGAGAGCTTGCCCTGACGTCTCTTCCATGGTCCTCCTCCTCCTCCTCCTCCTCCTCCTCCTCCTCCTCCTCCTCCTCCTCCTCCTCACGTCAACAGCGTTTCTCAGCCTTGCCCTCTTGAAGATGTGTGGCCTTCAACTCCCACGCTGATTTGCCTGGTTTACAGGCTGCGAGTTGGCGTCCATCTCTGTTGGCTGGAACATTCTGGGAATTGAAGTCCACCCATCTTCACGTGGGCAAGGTTGAGAAACGCTGGCCTCCGAGAGTGCATTTTCCTTGGAACCCGTCCCTCCAAAGAAGCCGGCACGGCACTTTAGGCACCAAGGGAAGGACTTTTCAGAATTGGGTTTTGTGCTGTTGGACGTTTGTTTTGAAGGCCAGCCACAGCCTGCCCTCTTCAGTTGGCCCGGACAGTGCAAGGAGAAGGTCCACCTGGTTAAACCTTAGAACCCGAGTGGCAGCGTGTTCAGAAGCTGGGCAGTGGTCAAGAGGAAGGAGGAGGCTAGGAGGACAGTCAACAGGCCCCTTGGTTGTGCCTTAGAGCAGAGGCCCCCAACCTTTGGGGCACCAGGGACCGGTTCCGTGGAGAGAGGTTTTTCCGAGGACTGGAGGATGTGTGGTTTTGTGTGCTGCCTGCATCCCGTGGATGAGGCTTTGCTTGTTTGTGCAGACCAGTTGCTGGCATGCTGTGGCCCGGTATTGGTCCGCAGACCAGGGGTTGGGGACCCTTGCCTTAGAGGGAGTCAGCTCTGCTCCTTCTACCCAGCCTCTCCCAACTTCATGCCTTCCTGGTGGGTTGGACTGCAACCTTGAAGTTCTTGTGGCTACTCTCCTGTCCAGAGAGAACTCAGCTTTTAGTCGCTGTCCTGAGCAGAGGTGGGGGTCAAAGTGGGCGTGTGGTCAGTTTATGAGGACACCAAAGCAGTTTCTCCCTGAACTTTCAGAACAGGATGCCTCCCCCCCCCTCTTTTCCCCATGTGGGCCACACCTTGGCTGCAAGCACCTGCTGGTTTGCCTCACATCCCCCCCCCTAAAACATAGGCCAGAATTGCCCTTTGAAAGAGCTGCCCACCTCCTCCTGCCCTTTCACCCATTCCTGGCTGCCTTTCCTTGCCTCCGTCTTCCTTCTGTTCCGGAAGAGAGGCTGTGGCCGTGGGCTCAGGAGCAAAGATGGCGGGAGCCTTGCCAAGCAGAAGTTGGCATGGCTGCTTCTCGGAGAGGAAGGCGGGGGTGGCATTTGGGAACCCGAGAACATTGCGCGTTTCTCCCTGTCTTCCCTTCCAACAGAAAATGCCTGGGTGGGCCTTGGGGGTTGGGGAGGGGGGTGCAGAGAAGAGAAAAGGGAGGAAAGACGGGGACGGGTCTGCATTGACTCACCCGGATCCTCCTCATGGCAGCCACAATCTCCATACGGCTGTTGGGTCTTGGCACATCCAGGCTACCAATGTACTAGAGGGGGGGAGAGAGAGAGGGATGCCGTTTGCTCCAATGCCAAAGCAAAGCAAGGGGCTTCCGTGCCCGTGGGAAGCCCCTCTCCTCCCTTCAGGATCTGCCAGGCCTTTGGGCGTTGGTGCAGGCTCCCCCCAGTCCCCAGTTTTGCTTGCCAGTCAGTGCCACATGTGGCTCAAAGAGCTGAATTCAAAGTTCCCAAAGGAGAGCCGGACGCCAATTATTTTTTCCAGCAGCCTGGCCATTGATGGGTAGTGTAGTCCAGCATATCTGGTGAGCACTACACAAAGGCCAAACTCAGAAACCATCAATTGCAAAAGGCTTTAGCTCTGCTCTAGCAAAGAGATCCCTGGCCTGCCGGCTTGCAAACCAGGACGAGAACAAAATTTAAGGCAGCAATTAACGATCTCAAAAAAATAATAATTATAATAATAATTATGTCCAAGTTTGAGACAACTAACAAGGGTTGGACGCTTCCGAACGTAAACAACTAATAATTGACGCCTGGAAGCCACATTGTTAATAAAGCATTGTTCACACACTATTTTTAAATCCTCTCCCCTCAAATGGTTCTAATTAAAGACCAAAGAAGCCAGGGAATCTGCTTCTTTTTTTCTTCATCTTCTGGAGTGCTAACTCAGTGTATTTTTATCTCCTGAAGCTTTAAAATGGGAAGCGCGTTCATGCCCGTTTGGTGCTGTTCTGCTCAGTCACCCCTTCCCATCTCCAGGGCTTCTTGGAAACCATCCTTGGGAAGTTTCCCCCTGAGCAATGGGGGGGGGGGGCTCGGTGGCTTTTCTTTTTGTTGGGAACAGAGGCGGGGAGAGCCAATGGCATTCCCAGGATTTAAGGGCAGTGGTTTTTTTAAAAGGAATTTGACCCAGTTTGGGAAGTGAGGAGCTGAAAAGGTAGAGTTTCACATTTAAAACATCTCTCTGTCTCTCCCTCCTTTTCACACACACACACGCATGTATACCCACTCCGCCCTCCAAAATGGCCACTCCAGACACCTCCTCATTGAGCAAAATCCTGGGTGCCTTCAGAGAAGTGAGACCAAGCCAGAGCTTAGCCAGATCTTCTTCAGAAAATCAGTCTATTTAAAACAGACTTTGCACAAAGTAACTGGGTTCAGCTTTTGTCCCTGCTTACGTACTCAGGAATATTTAATCAGGGCAACAGGGTTAAATTCCACTCCTATTGAAAGGTCCTTCAAATGTGGACTGGCTAAAATATGCCAGAGTGTGTGGCTACCCCTCAGGAGAGCTCCTGATTCCAAATTGTGTCCATCCTGACCCACTGCAACCCTTGACACTGCTGGCTGCCAAGGCCGGAGGGGACCAGGCCGAAATCAGCAAAAGTTCTTATTTTGCCCTTTTGCAAAACTGCTGTCTGAATGTTGCTGCTTAGGGGAGCATTTTTCCCCTCTTTTGTAAATCTCCCCCTGGATACAAGCACAGATTCTACAATCTTTAATATTTGCCATAAATTTTCCCCATCAGAGAATCTGCCCCTATTCCCTTTGGGCCGATGAAGAGTTCTGTGCCAACAGGAAGCCTCCACATTTTTTCAGCCAGAGCGCCCGCCCGAAGCAGAGTGTCCAGATGCAGGGAGCTGCCCTCCTGGTGCAGCAAACAGGTGAAAGAGGGAAGCTTTTCAAGGTGAGGTGGGGGAGGGGGAGTTCCTCTCCCATTTAGGCTGCTAATTATTTCTGTGGGAAACTGTCCAACTCATTTAAACTCTAAAATCTAAGGACATTAAAATAATGGTTTAAAAATCACCCAACAGGACAAACCAGTTTATGCAAAGCCAGATGAAGGGCCTGCAGCGGACCTGTTTGGTTTTCCTGCCCCCTTTCTGGTCCCCCAGTTTCCTTGGCTCCAACGCAGGGAAGGAAGACCAACCAGAGGTGGGCTCCTTGGCCAGGCTTTTGCCCGGTCTGGCCTGGTTGCTTATCCAGCATCCTTGTGAGAATGGCAAGATACGGAGGGCAAGGAGGAGCATGGCAAACGGGCACGTTTTGGCATGTTTTCCAATCTGACCAGCACATCGGAGGAGGGGGGGGTTGCCACACCTACACGCGGAAGCTTTGCTGTAACTCAGAGGGAACCAGCTGCTAGATAAGTCTTCATTTCGCACCTGATGTCCAGAGGGTAGACTGTGGCTGCAGAGAGAGGCTCTATCTCAGCCCCTCCGGAGGAAAGTTCACTGCCTTTTCGGCGCATCAGGAGACACCAATGCAGCAGTGACCAAGCAACTCTGCCCCTATTTCCTCGCAAGCCCCCCCCCCCTCCTCCTCTCCCGGCTCTTTCCAGACGCAGCCGGCCGGCTCTCTGCCCGCAGGCCGATCCAGCCAAGCGCCAGGCTCGCAGCGGCCTGAGAAACGGGTCCTGCGCCGGAGCTCTCCTCGCTTGGCCCGCTGCCGGGACTCGGGTGGACGGAGCTGGGCCCGGGTGGGCACCGGGAGGGCTTCCTCCCCGCCCCCCGCTCACCTTGGCCTGGAAGTGGATGCCGTGCTGGAACGCTTCCTCGTTGTGCAGCGGCACCCGCGCGTCGCCCGCGTCGTCCACCAGGTTGTAGCGGTTCTGGAGCTTCCCGGGCATCTTGCGGCGGCGGCGGCGGCGGC
>NW_015388300.1:266032-311691 GCF_001527695.2 Protobothrops mucrosquamatus
GCCAAGTGAGGTGATACAGGAAGATTTCAAAGTTACTTCTCAAAAACAAACTGGAAAAAAAAACCCTATTACTTTGATAGTGCAAAAAAAAAAAACAGCTACCCCAAAGCATAAAATCTCAATTGTATCTTAATACAATGCCGTCACTTATCCAAAACTATCAGGGGCAGCCTTTGCACAACACAATTAACCTGGTTATGGAATTAACCCACTTGTGGAATTTGCACCGTTGCCACTAATCAAGGTTGTTGCGCAAACGCAGCTCTTGACTCTTCAACCGACCTGGGGAAGCTTAGAGGAAAGACGAGTTTCTCTGTTTTTGCCCTCCCTCCCTCCCGCCTGATCCTGGTTTCCAAGCCAAAACCACGGTCCTGTTTCTTCCCAGCCATGGAGGCCTTTCCGGGTTCCGGTTTTATCCTCCTTGTTAATTATTCAAGGGCGGGGGAGGAATGAGAGAGCTGGGGAAGGCCCAGCCTTTAGGTCCCTTTGCTGCAGCACCATCTGCAGGTCTTCCTGTTCTTGGCTGGATCCACTTCCAGGCCTGACAGATCATTCAGAGGGAGGCTGGGAATGTCTTTATTTGCGGATTGGATTTCTCTCTCTCCTCTGGGGACAGGCGGAAGCTGGAGGATGCCCCTGGCCCTTTGTCTGCAGAGGTGGATCAGTGTGACGGGTCCTAGGCCCAGATGTGAGAGGGGCTCTGTGCAGTTGACACCCCCGTACCCCGCCAAGCACGTTGCAAGCTGGTCCCTTCCCAAGACGCCGGCTTGAAGGCTGAAGAGAAGGGGAGACTGTAGCTGCTGGAAGCAAATGTGGGGATCCTTCTTTGAAACAAGTCAGCCCTCCGAATCCTTGTGGGCGACTCTGACCTTCTAGTACCAAGCTGAGAACAGAGATACGTCTGAGGCTCTGGTCAGTCTGGGTTCCGCCTCCCCTTCTCGTGAAACAAGCTGGATGGTTGGGGCCAGGCCTCCTCCCAGCTTAATCCCCCTCCCCAAACGTTGGGGGGGGAGAGGAGAAGGGGCAGCAACTCCCTTGGAGCAGCCCAGTCTGGTCTGCGACCTCCCACCTGAGGGTCTCGGGGGCCAGGGCAGTTGTGCAAAGGGCAGTGATGGAGAATGCCCGCATCCCCTCCCACTAGGCTCTTTTGCCCCTCGCCCCGGTTGGACTCGAGCAGAACCCCGGGCCGCCTTGCAGGGCTGCGGGCACGGAGGCCCGGCCTCTTGGGGATCCGCAGCTGGGCCGGCTGCCAAAAGCGAGGGCGAAGCGCGTGGGGGCTCAGCCTCGTCTGAACGCGGCCGGCTGTCCGGCGGGCTGGAGACTCCGGGCTCCCCCTCCCCCGGCTCCCGCCTGAGCCTCGCCCTCACCCTCCCCACCCGGGGCGCGCCTGCCTCGTCCGGGCAACCAAGGGCGACGCCGGCCGGGGCGCGGGGCAGCTCCGGGGAGCATGCTCAGTCCCTGCCGGAGCCCGGTGGCGGCGGGAGCGCAACGGCCGGAGGAGGGACGGGAGCAGCAGGAGCCGCCGCCGGCCGGATGGAGCCGCCGCCGCCCGCCGCCCAAGCCAGAGCCGCCGCCCGCGCCCGCCGGGGAGCCCGGCCCGGGCNCCCGGGCCCAGGCCCGAGGAGAAGGCGGCGCTGGCGTCCTGCCCAGGGAGAGGGCCGAGCGCAGCGGCCGCGCCGCGGGGCCAGGCCGGGTGGCGAGGGGGGGGAGGCGGCGGCGGCGGCGGCGGAGAGGAGCCTCCGCGCGAGGGAAAGGAGGCTGCCGGCGGGGTGGCGCCCGCGCCCCCGCCTCGCCCGCGCCCCCGCCGCAGCGCGCGCTCGGTCACGGTGGACAGCTCCAAGGCGCGCACCTCGCTGGAGGCGCTGAAGCTCAGCCTGCGCCAACTGCGCTGGAAGGAGGTAGGCGCGCCGGGCGGCGCAGAGGCGGAGGAGCGCAAGGGGCGCGGGCCGCTCGGCTCTGCCTTCCCCGGGGCGCTGGGGTCCCCCTCGGCAGGCGGGACAGGGCAGGGCAGGGAGGCCGGCGCAGCCCCGGGGTTGAGGGCAGAGGGAGGCTCTGCTCAGACCGAACGGGGAGCCCGAGTGCGCAGGGTCTAGTCGGAGGGCTTCGGAAGGACCTCGGCGCCCTTCGCTGTGCTGGCTTGGCTGCGATAGGAGTGGCAGTCCCAGGCATCTGGAGGGCCTGGTTTGGGAAGGCTCACCCCCCCCCCGAAGTCTCCAGAGACCCTCAACCCCCTCCCCCCCTTCCTGCAGCGCCCTCCTTTTCCTTCTGAGTGTCCACAGAGCTGTTTGTGACATCACTGAGCGGTGCCAGACAGGCCTTTGTGGTGTTGACAGGCAGGGCTGTAGGCAGGGCCAGGCACAGGGCTGGGGGGGAGCGGAGGGGGAGCTTTCCTGGGCTTCTTTTGGTGTGTGAAGTGTGCCCAGGCTTGTGGCCACATCAAGAACCGAACAACTAGAGCAGCACATGGCCAGAAATCTCAGCAGGCACTGGTCTCTCCCAGTCAGTGGACCCCTTTGGGTGGGCTTGGGGCTCGGAGGGGGGGGTTATCTTCCTCTGGAAAAGGGGGGCTGCTGGTTGAGCCCCGGTAGCCGGCCCAGGGCTGCTCAGAGCTTCGACCCTGCCTTTCCTTCAATTATGGCTTCCAGAGATACTGCGTCCACACAACCAGGAGAAAAAGAAACACGCTTTGTATTTAAGCCCTCCTAGACCCACAGCAGACAGGCCTGCTCCCAAGGCTTTTCCTAACCTTTTGGGAAGTGGGAAATCAAAAAAATCAAAGCTTGGGGCGGAATCAGAAAATCAAGCTGTAATATCCGTGTTTGGCAAGGAATATTTCTGTAATATTGGAGCGCAAAGCAGAAATAAATCTGGCAGAAACAGGATTTTGTGCTCACATGATGTGTGAGTGATTGTCTTGCGAAAAAGCACTTGCAAAGGTGTGAGCAGAAGCCAGGCTGTCTGTGCTAATCCCAACGGGTGGCACTTCTGAAAGGTCTCCACAACAAATCCTTTCTGCAAGGAGAACGACACCTTCACTCTCCACTGGGCTTTGCAGGGTGTTATCAAGGAATTAGCATAATTAGCTTTAACTCCAAGATCCCTGCCTCCGTGGCCAGGAGAGGGGGCTCCTGCCTCTCGGAAGGCTTGCAGGAAATATCCCTTGAACCTGTGTGTTACTTTCAGGAAGGGGTGGCCATTCATTTCTACATTCAGTGTGCAATTTTCTGCACCACACACGCTCCTCTGATGTTACACACGCCTGGAAAGGCTGAGGTTTTCAAGCTTCCGTTTTTCTTTATAAACTCAAGCATCTGGTCCTCATGTTTCATCAACACTTCATTGATATATAGTTACTTTCTGCACGATTATATGGATGCCGTTGGTCCTTTCTGCACCTTGAACCATCGGTCTCCGAGTCTCCTTTGCTGTCAGGGGTGGCGCTGGTCAACCTGGCACCTTTTTCTCTCGCCCCTTCTGGTCAGCAAGTGAGTTCAGGCGTCTTTCTTCCTCACTTCAGCCCAGTTGTCCAGTCTCTGTTTCCCATCCTGTAAATGTTTTTGTGCGTTCTTTCAGTTGCAGAACTTGGGCCTGTGGGAATGTTAGCATCATTGTCTCAGTTTGGGAGGTGCAGATCAGGTGAGCTTCTGTGAAGCTGCCCCCTAAAGATAGGGGGCCCTTCACCCCATTTATCTGTTTTCCAGGCCCCCTTTCTCCCAGGCCAGGGGTCTCTCTCTTGCGGCCTCTCCCAATCTGGTGTTCTCCAGGTGTGTTGAACCACCGACTCTCCTGCCCTTGGGAAGGATGGAGGGCGAGGCTGAACACACTTGGAAGGCAGCATGTTGGGGGGCAGGAAACCCCCAGTTGCATCCCAGGTGCCTGTGGGGCAGAGGAAGAGGAGACTTGGGAGCTGATCTGGGCTCTTGCTGGCTTGTTTTCCTGCAAACAAATCTTTCATAGATTTTGAAGCGTCTTTGCTTCCCTGCCCACCTCCTTCCCCTCCACCCCCCCCCAGTCTCAAGGCATCAGGCAGTGAGTCACAGATCCCCCTTCTCCGTGGCTGTTGTTGTCAGTTGTGGGTGCCACCCTTCCCCATTAAGCAGGGGAGAATGAAAGCACGTGCACAATTAGCGTGTTAATTAATTGTTTTCTCTCTCTCCAGAGCTGGCTGTTGATGAAGCTGAGGTTTTTGATGCTTTTCTTTCATTAGAAAAAGAAAGAAAGGAACAATGTCAGAGCGATCTTTGCAACCTATCGCCCTCTTCCCATTGACCATCTCTGACCGATACTCAGTACAGATTTATGCCCGTCTGGACTCTGGCTAAGCGGTCTCTTTTTGTGTTCTTCCCTTCTGCTGTGTCCAGTTTCCGTTTGGCCGCCGTTTGCCCTGCGACATCTATTGGCACGCTGTCTCCTTTCACGACAATGTCATTTATTCGGGACAAGTCAACAAATTTCCAGGTAGCTGACCTTTGATGAGAGCTGGGGTTGGCTTGTCTAAGCAAAAAATGATGCAAAAAAAAGCCCAGCCCACCCGGGGACCCTCTGCTGAAAATCTGGATGCCTCAGAGCTCCAATGTTAGTTGGAGATCAGCTCCTTCATCAGAAACAAGATCAATGTTTAATCTAGTCTAAAATTGTCTAATATTTAGTCTACTCAAAAATAGTCTAAAGCCAACTGCCACCTCCTCTCTCTTAAACCTTGCCCTATGTCTGCAATTAGCCTCCTGCTGTCATTTTTTCAAGAGGGGAGAAAATATTTCTTCTAATGTTTTAAAAACCAATAAAGGAGAATATTTGTAGCTTAGGGTTGAAATGAGGGGTCCTGGGTGCTCTCTGAGCTTGGTTGTTTTCTTGCAGACGTTTCATTACCCAACTAGGTGACACCATCAGGGCTAGGAGGGAGTGGTTGAGTGCTAGAACAGAGAGCAAACCCCACTCCCTTCTAGCATTGATGATGTTACCTAGTTGGGTAATGAAACATCTGCATGACAACAAGCAAGCTCAGAGAGAATCAAGAGCACCTCTCAATATTTTAAATGCCTGTCACTGAATGCTGTCCGCTCTCTAAAATCTTTTGAGGCTTGGTCCTTGTGGTGGATGCATATTTTGATGGGACAAACTGAAAACAATATGATGATGGGGCTGGTTTCTGGGTGAAAGCCATGCCCAAATAAATCGTGGACTGTGTACAGCTAATAAATATTTTCTGTTACTTGATTTTGCTGAAAAACATACGCCTCCCTCAGTGGACCAGTCAAAGCAATCCTGTCTCTTTTTTCTGCCAAGAGAGATTTCTCAGGTGGGCCATTTTCTTTTAAGCACTGAGGAATTTAACATAACCTTTCCTTGAGATAGGGGCTATTAAACTGCTTAAAGCTCCCTGATTTCCCATTAATCTCTTCCTGAATCCCCGCTAAGGAAGGACCACGTTCCTGTCTCATCGCTGTTCCTGTCTCCGCTTTATTGTGCTATACAAGGATCTATAAAAAGGCCTTCCCTGGGATCAAATTGGCAAAAAAAGCAGCTCCTTCCAAGTGTAATTAAACCTTGGGGTTTTTTCTCTCTCTCCTGGCTGCAAAGTGTGAGCCACTCAGTCTGAAGAAAACCTTCAGCAGTAACCAAGTCCTATTCTTGGGCACTTTGAAAAGCAGGGGAATCTTTTAATATCACACAGACCGATCAATACATGATAAATTGGGCTGTGCGCATTTCCACCCTAGTGGCACAAATGTGCATATTTAGAAGCTTATTCTGCTGTGAAAGTTTACTCCCTGTTAAGTAGGTTTGGGATTTTAAGCTTCAGAGAAATAAAATAGCCCTTGTACCCAATATGACGGCAGGGGCTGCAAGCTCACCTCCACGACAGGGAACTTTTAATGTTCAATACGTTTAATTTATCATCGTTAAGTTGATCAGCTTAATAGATCCTTTGGGCAGTTTATAAGGTTGCTTAAGCAGGTAAACAATCGATAAGAGATAAAATAGACGACTAGGTTGAGCAGCAAGGAAGAGCAATAAAAGGACTTAAGAGCCACGATCCATCTCTGAGGCAGAGATTGAATCCCAGGACAGGGAACGGCCCCTTCGATGTGAGCATCTTCTCCGCCACTTGGCTGGGCATTCTGGGTTGGCCCATCTCACCGGGCAGCTGCCCTCGCCAAGCTTCTCCCTCTGCCCACTAGGCATGACTGAAATGGCACGGAAGGTGAACCTGAGTCGCGCCATGAGAACGATGCAGGAACTTTTCCCGGAAGAGTATAATTTCTATCCCCGTTCCTGGATCCTTCCGGAGGAGTTTGCCATCTTTCTCACCGAGGTAGGTGGGGGCTCTTTGGGTTCTGCTGCAAATATTAACCAAGGAATCGGGGGGGGGGGGGTTAGCTCCCATGTTTCATTGTGCCCATATCTGCCATGGCTTCTGACTGAGGCTGGGTCCACAACTTGCAGCCAGTGTGTCTGGAGGGCATCCGGGTGGGTGGTTCCTCTGAAAATCTTTGTCCACTTTTTCCCCATTTCCCTTGCGATGCTTCCACGAGGGGGCAGCACACATCCGAGGGAGGGAGAGGTCGATGGAGAATCTCAGTCAGGGCTGCCCCAAAGGCGCTTTTGCAGGAGGCAGGTGGACTTCCTTGGGTTTTCCTAGAAGACGTTTCGCCTCTCATCCAAGAAGCTTCTTCAGTTCTTCAGTTCAGAGGTGAAGAAGCTTCTTGGATGAGAAGCGAAACGTCTTCAAGGAAAAAACACGGCAAGCCCTGCTGCCCCTTGGAAAAGCGCCTCTGGGGCACCAGACGACGGAGGTCGCTGGCTGTCTAAGAAGGGGATGAAATGGGCTGATTGAAACATAATGGGGGGGGGGAGGAGGGGAAAGGCCCGCATGCAGGTAAAGGTTTTGTTGCCTTCCTCCTCTTGCTTCCCTGGCAGGTAAACCTGAGGAAGGAGAGCCACCCCAGGTGGAAGCCCACCTTCATCGTGAAGCCTGACGGCGGCTGTCAGGGGGACGGCATCTACCTCGTGAAGGACCCCACGGAGATCCGGCTGATGGGCAACCTGCAGAGCAGGCCGGCCGTGGTCCAGGAGTACATGTCCAGGCCCTTCCTGATCGACAGGCTGAAGTTTGACATTCGCCTCTACGTCCTGCTCAGGTCCCTGGATCCCCTGGAGGTCTACGTGGCCAAGGATGGGCTCTGCCGGTTCTGCACGGAGCCCTACCAGGAGCCTTCCCTGAGGAACCTCCACCAGGTCTACATGCACCTGACCAACTACTCCCTCAACATCCACAGCGGGAATTTTGTCCACTCGGACAGCGGCAACACCGGCAGCAAACGGACGTTTTCCAGTATCCTGGGCAAGCTGTCTTCCAGCGGCGTCAACATCCGGAAGGTTTGGTCCGACATCATTTCGTTGGTCATCAAGACCGTGATCGCCATCGTGCCCGAGCTGAAGGTCTTTTACCAGTCTGACATCCCGGCGGGCAAACCGGGACCCTCTTGCTTTCAAGTGAGTGCAGGTATTCCACGGTGGGTGGAGAGGACTTGCGAGGACTGGGGGAGAGGGTGGGGGGTCCAAAGGGAAGAGTTTTGTATATTTTTATTCGTTTATCCAATCTATTGGCTGACCATCGTACCCCAGGGCAACTCTGGGCATCTTACAATATTAAAAAAAATAAAAGTATGTCAATAAAATACTACAAAAGTGTAAAAATACGATAGCTCAAAGGTGGAGGGGGGTAGGGAGGGAGGGAGGGAGTAGGATGAGCAGGAGGGGAGCTGGGATCAGATATTAATCTATCAACCCCCCCTTCGGAGCCCCATGCCAGCTGGCAGAGCAGGTCTTTAGGGTCTCTGTTCTTTGGTCTCTTGGAAAGCTTTCTTGCTTTCTCTCCTCCAAAGATTTTAGGGTTTGACATCCTACTGATGAAGAACCTGAAGCCTGTCTTGCTGGAAGTCAATGCCAACCCAAGTATGAAGATTGAGCATGAACATGAGGTGGGCACCAGGTCTGGCCATGGCCTCTTTCTCTCCCTGGGAAGACGGGAGCAGCCCTCCATGCCTCCTGCGCCCCAAATGCTCCAGGGCGTCTCAACCAATCAATCAGAATAGAGTTGAAAGGGACCTTGGAGGTCTTCTAGTCCAGCCCCCTGCGCAAGCAGGAGTCCCCATATCATTTCGGACAAGTGGCTGTCCAGTCTCTTCTTAAAAACCTCGAGTGATGAAGCAACCCACAACGTCTGAAGGCGACTTCTGTTCCACTGGTTAATTGTCCTCAGTGGCCAGTTGCTGGTTGCCCCCTTCCTCAAACGCCCCTTGGAAAGAACAGTAACTCACATTCCGAGGATTAATATTTTTATTTTTATTATTAATTGCATAAAATAACATGTTAAGTTCTGTCTTAAATTCACATTGCTTTATTATATTAATCAGCATTCAACTAAGCAGGATGTTATACAGTCTTTTTTTCTACTTTTTTAAGACACTTTCTTTTTAATGTCTGTGTTTTTTTATCTGTCTTCTTGGCGTTTTGTATTTTAACCTTGGAATAAAGTTAAAAAAAAATCTAAATTAAAAAAAACCTCTGGCTTGAAGGAAAAAGCTGACTTTTGGGCATGTTTGCCAGGTGCTGGGATGGGCTTCTGTGATCAGCTTCTCTTCTGGATTTTCAAGGTTTCTCCAGGAGTTATGGAATACATCCCCAGTCCGGTTGATGAAGAAATCAAGGTGGCCATTATCCGGGACACCCTCCGGTTGGTGGATCCTCACAAGAAGCAGCAGCAGCAGCCGGGGGAGCAGGCTTCGTAAGTGGGGTCTGATTTCCAGCTGGCCTTCAGCACTTCAGAACAGGCCATGTCGGTCAGTTTGGGGGCAAAGTCATCAGAATGCAGCATTACATTGACTTAGTCTTCTCTAACCCCGAAGCGGGCAACAAAGTCAGTATTTCCCAAGAAATACCCCATTCTCTGCCTGCCTCAAGTTTTGCATTGCGCAAGTCTGGAGCAAAGCAGGAGCCATAATGTCATTCCCATCGCGGCAAAATCTCCTGATGCCATCCTGGCACCAGCATGTCTTTTGTTCTCCAAATTTAGGACCTTCCCCAAATTCAAGAGAAGCAGGGGAGCAAGGAGATATACATCTCCCAGTAGGCAAAAAGAAGCTGATCCGTTTTTCCCCCCTCCTCTGTCTTTGAAAACTGCTGAGAGGCGAGGTGGCTGTCCTTGCAGACAAAAACAATCACAGTTAAATATTTACAACCAGCTGCCAATAGGAAGAGTCTCAGTGGTGGAGAGGAGACACAAAAACAGACACAGACAACATAACACAACCGACTGTGGAGAATCTCCTGTGATTTATTTTCCGATCACCAATAATAGAGGCGGGAACGCTGGCAGGAGGCGACTGTCCTGCTGTCACAATTTAAGCAGCTAAATTAAGGCTATCATTTATGTGGAATAACCTGGGGTCCTCAAGCTCACGGGCTGCCGAACTACAAGGCCCAGCAGGCACAGCTGATTTTGTATTTCCCCAGCTTCTGGCTGGATGACCTATCTTTGGCTGGTGTCAACCTTCAGCAAGGTTGACGTTTTAACAGGCATCCCAGGGTGGGGCGTCGTGGAGGCGGCCTTGGGGTCTGTGGTGGGAAGACCACCAAGTGCAAATTAACAGGTACGGGAGATTGAACCTGGTAAACAGAAAACCCTCCCTCCAGGCTTTGGGATAAAATTAAAATTCTGTGTGGGAAGATAGCTGGAGTTTCCATTGGCTTGACGCCTCGCCCTCTCCCCACCCAGGAAAGAGAGGACCGGGTCTGTCTTCTGAGGACCGTTTGTGGGGGTGGGCTCGGTCGGTCCTGCGGTGGCCGGCTGCACTGTTGGCCGGAGGTTGCTGGCCAGTAAGAAGTATTTTCCCTTTGCTGGATTTAGAGTAAACGGTTCTATTTGTGGCGGCTTTGGGAAGGAGGGCAACCAAGGACCTTCTACCAGCAGCCCTCCTCCTTTCATCCTTTCACCAGAGCAGACATTTTTTTGGGGGGTGGTGGTGGTGGTGTAGAAATGGTGGGCTCTTTGTGGCTGCCCATCAATTGTCCGCCATCGGGGCTGCTGAGAGGCTGTGAAATGTTGGCTAACATTCACGGGGGGTCATGGAGAAACTCAACTGGCAAACTTCACCAACCAAGGTAGTTACACTCGCCTTTTGGGAGGCCAGTTGTAACTTTAATGGCCACTAAGTCCAGGACAACCTACAGGCCAACAAACCTCCCCTAAAACCATCTCCCGTACGGAGGGCTCCAGGCTGGCTTTCCCTCTCCATCTCCACGGAGAGCAGAGCTCCTGCCTGGGAAGAGGGCAGCTGGGGGGCGGCTTTGGGGCTTAGCTGCCACTCTCCGGGTCCCTGGACCCCGGTTGTAAATCTCCTCTCTCAGCCTTTCGTTAGCAGCTGGAACCGGAGCTGAGGGAACGGCACATTAGCATAAAGATTAAGTGCCCTGAGAAGGAGCAGAGCGGAGGATCTGGTGCAGATAGCAGGAAGGCATTAATAAATTAGTAATCATGTATAAAAGATAAGCTGTCCTTGGGATGTTGAAGAGCTGGGCTCAGATTGAAAATTTTGCTCTCCATGCGATGATGCTCCACAGACAGACTCCCCCCCCCTTCCTCCTCCTTCTTCCCAATCCGGTTGATAATTTCTCCAGGCTGATCTCCAGGCACAGAATTAGGGGAATAAACGTGTGGTAATCAGACATTCACATGTAATTTTAAGCCTGAGTCTGTGGAAAGCTGGGGTGCCCCCTCTTCTCTGGGGGGTGTCAGAGGTGCTGGTCTCCAGCCTGCCGTCTCTGCCTCCGGTTCCGGTTCCCGGGCTTGGTGGCTTCCATCCTGGCTGGTCTTGGTGATTTCCTAGTTGTTGTTTTTTTAAAAAAAAAATGGAGTTGCAATTTGGCAAAATCCAGAGTGAGGTGCTTCCTGTCGGCCACAAATGTGGAGCGTGTGACTTTTGTGGTCTTGTTGGGAGGTCTTGCTGGGGGGGTGGTGTCTGTCCTCCAAATCTGGACTGTGGGTTTCAGAGGTCATTTGATGACTCAGTTGCTATTGATTTCACCATCAATGTTTGGCAGGAAGAGAGAATTTAGAATTTTAGAAAGCTTTTTTTTTAAAAAAAGCTGGGATTCAGTGTAAAAACAGAGCCGGCTCACTTGGCACGGTGCAGACTGGAGCTCTTTGCCAGTCTGCACCGGGCCTTTCCTGCCTTTAGAGAGACAGGGAGGGGCACCCAGGAAGCCTCTATGCCTCCTTGGGGAGGGGGGCACTGCTGCCTGCTTCCACTGCTGCGGTCCAATGGGGCAGAGGCTCCCCCTAGCACTTCCAGCTCTGTTAGGTGGGGACATTGACTGAAGGTGGGCATCCTTTCCTGAGTATTTGGGGTCTCCCTCTTGAACTACAGAGCAGAACCGGTGGAACTGGCAGACAAGGACAGCTTCCTTGAGGAGGGGCTGCAGAACAAGCCCGAGCTGGAGGAGAGCCCCCCGCCGGAAGCCGAGCCCCCCGCCCTCTGCCTAAAGGAGGTCTTCCCCAAGTACGCCAAGCAGTTCAGCTACCTGCGTCTGGTGGAGCGGATTGCCGCCCTCTTCATCCGCTTCCTGGGGGTGAAGGGGACCACCAAGCTGGGGCCCACCGGCTTCCGGATGTTTATAAGGTGAGGGGGGCTGGAGGGGGGGCTTTCTCCTTTCCTTCAAGATGCAGAAGGGCCTTTGGACTGCATCTCCCATGAGCCCCAGTGAAGGTGGCCTGAGGATGATCCTTGAGGTCTTTCTGCTTTGTCTCTCTCTCTGTGTGTGTGTGGTGCCCCATTCCTCGAGTTCAAGATGCTGTCCATCAGGGAGGCAGAGAAAATGAGGACCCTCCATCCCATAATAACATTGTTTCCTCCTCCTCCTCCTCCTCGTCTCCAGGAACAGCAAGATCAGCAACAGCGGCTTCAGCATGGCTGCGGGGGACATTCTCTACATTGACATCACCCGGCGGGGGATCGGGCCCAGCACGGACCAGCGCGAGGCTGGTGAGTCTGCCGCCAGCCGGAGAAAGGGGGTCCCTCTGAGGGGCCACCGGTGGGAGAGGGAGTCCCAGCGGAGAGACTGGACCCCGCCTGGCCATGCCAGGGATCCGTCCTTCCCCCCCCACCTGGGAGGGGGCCAGAGCCAGCCCCCTCCAGCAGCTGCTGTGCAAGGGGAAGGGGGCGCATGGGAAGGCCCATCCTCTTGGTCTTCAGAGTGGGTAGCTGGTCGCAGGTGGGGGCCATCCTTGCAATCCTCTCCCATAATCCCCAGCCAGCCTTCCCAGGGCCTGCTGCTAGAAAGCCGGTCTGGAAGGCGCTGGTGCCTCTTCTGACTTCGAGACGGGGACTTCCAGGAGGCTCAGTGGGATGTCAAAACCTCGCCAGCCCTTTCCAAGCTTGCTTTTCTCAACCTGAAGGTCCCTGAGGTGGCACGGATCACAAAGACCATGTGGCTGATGGGGGGAGGGGAGAGGAGGGGGCTTGGTGGAGCCCAAACAAGGCCAGACGTGGGGATCCCCCACTGCCTTCGGCCGAGGTGCTTCCGAATCTCAGCCCTGGAGGACCTGCGCTGGGGCGACGCTTGGCAGCCGCTGGACGGAGTCAGCAGAAGGGCCCCGTGTTCGGATTTTGCGGGTCCTGCCGAGGCTGAAATTAACCGGCAATTAGAGGGAGAGGAAGGGTCATTTCTCCATTTACGGCTCCAAAAGAGCTCCGCCATCTGCTCCATTGTTCAGTCTGGATTCGCACTCTGATTTTTTTCGCCCAAGTTCTGTTGGGCTTGCATCTTAAATTGCTGTGGGTGAGCAGAATCTGTTGTGGTTGTGGGATGTTGCCAGCGCGGATTTGTGTGGGTGTGTATTTTTGTTTTGCTGACTGAAGTGACAATAAGGAAAAGATGTGAAGGACTGCTGAGGAGCAGAATTCGGCTTCTCCCCCCACCGGAGTGCTTTCCTCCGAACGAAAATATCTGAAGAAAATTCTTCTTCCTCTTTTGGGTCACCGAGTTTAGGCTGTTCGCCTCAATATTCTTTGCAGGCCGCTGGTCCAAGCAGCCACTGGGCCCTACCTGTTGAGCTTCTGAGCTCAAACACCTTGGCTCAGGTGTTTCCACCTGCTGGGACACTTCAAGGCTGGGATACAGCCTCTACCTGCCGATAGGAGGTAGATTTTCTCCACCCTAGAAAACTTTGGTCTCTGCTATTTGATTCCTTTGGAGTTAAAAGAGGGGGGAAAAAACAGAGACTCACCTTTAAAATGCCTGTTTGGGGGCAAGGAAGATTAAGACCAGCGCCTGGCAACGTAGGCACAAGGTGGCGTCCCTGGCCTGGCGGTGAAAAGTCCGGGGAAATGCAGAATTTGGAAAATTCTGTACTGCAGGAAAAGAACAGTGATTCTTAATTTGAGGAATTTAAGCAGAGCTTAGAGGAAGTCAAGCCAAAGAGCAAAGTAAAGGAAGGGACGCTGTCAATCATCACAATGATTACAATAAGAATGACGATGGTACCTTTAGATCCGTCACTAAGAAATAATCCATAGTAGTAGGTTAAGTCCATGACAAAAGTAGCATTTGGATGGATGCACAAAATAAAATCCATTTGGGGGGGGGAAAGAGAGCCTTTTTGTCAAGGAGTCCAGCCCCCCCCCTTCATGGGGAGGGGGGCCTCCTCTCTGAGGTTTTAATATGCGATCTGGATTACACAGAAGCGTCTCAACAGGAAGCCACACGCGCTCCTTGAGCGTCTGGTACCCTGAGTTAATTGTCAGGTTTTATTAAAAATTGTAATGGATGGGATTTATTTTAATATCCACCAAGCCACTCTCTGTGCCAGGCGACGGGAAGGAGGCTGTGGGCAGCTCCAGGGATGCCGGTAAAAGCCCCATTTCCTTGCCAGAGGCGGCAATAGAGAAGAGGCTTTCCTGCAGGGAGCAGAGAGGGGGGAGGACCTGATTTATTCACTCCTGCCCCCTCCCCTTTCGAGGAGCTGGCCAGGCAGCCTGAGAAGCCAGCCTCCAGCGCTCACCCCGAGCCAAGTGGGGATCAGGCCTCACGACCATCCGAAGCCCCTCTTTGCAGGCCAGGATGGGTGGGGAGGGAGCTCAGAAGACGGGGCCAGGGTGGTGCCAGCCGCTGCCCAGCTCCCTCAAGGCCTGGGGGGCCCGGGACAGCCCCGTCCTCAGCCCCCGGCCTGCCTTCCCTGTCGGACGGTCCCAGCCTCCGACTCTCGCTCCTCCAAGCCGGCCTCTGAGGGGGCCATGACAAGGAGCTTCAGGGCTTGGTGATGGTCCACCTTTGGTACCTTCACCTCCAGTTGGGTGAAACTTCTAGCCGATGCTGGCTGCCGCACGTGGGTTGGGTTATTGACCCCCTAAATGTCATAAACCCTGGCAAAACAAGACTCAGGGCTCCTCCTGGCTCCCCTCCCCTCTTCCTCCCCCCCCAGGAATGAGCCTCCCAGCCTTCGTGGAAGCGGTTTGCTTCCTGGCCCAGAGGAGATACAAGTCCCTGTCGCTTCACGAGCAGGTGGAGCTTCTCCTCGACTTCTGCGAATACAACCTGGCTGTGCTGGACGAGAAGCGCCTGGCCTGCAGCCGAAGCCTCTCCGGCCCCCAGGCCACCCTGGTCACCTGCCCCCAAGACCGCCTGCAGCTCAGCCCCACCACGCCCGGCTCGGCTGCCTTCCAGAGAAGCCAGAGGTTTGTCGACTGCAGGAGCTGCCAGCCCTGAAGAGGACATCCTTTGTTGGGAGGACATGAAGGTCTCACCGGCCTGATGCCCAGCCTGTGCCGCAGGAAGGGGAGCCGTGCCCAGCCCTCCCTGAAGGCACATTGGGGGGGGTTGGAGGAGGGGGGCTGTGTGGCCAAACTCCTCCTGGCAGGGCCTGTTGACGCATCCTCGGAACGGAGGGCCAAGGGGCTCCTGGATCAGAACAGCTCTTCTCCGGCCACGCAGAGCTGCCTGCTGTGCCCTGGACCCAGCCAGGAACCCCTTGCCGGAGGGAGCCCAGGGCCCGTGGGCTGGGGGGGCGGGGGGGTTAGGTGGGAGGGGAGACGTTAGGAGATTGGTGGTGCACAAAAGGTAGAAATGATGAAGAGCTTAACTTACACTGAACTAAAATCCTATTTATGTATGCCAGCTGCTTCGCAAGCGTTGTCTTCATTGGGAGGGCCCCGGGGGGGGGAAGGTGGCATGGGGATGCTTGGGTTGCATGAAGGGGGGGGAGATCCCCCATCCAGATGTGAAGCTGCCACTCCAAAGGAACTGGGGGCTTTCCCCCTCTGTTCACAGCAAAGCCTCTGTTCCTCTCCAGAGTCTGGCCAGGTGGCAGGATTTGGTGTTGGTCCTCCATCTGGCCAAAGCATCCTGGGGTCCCTCCCCCCACTCCCCCCCCCATTCCCAGTCTGGAAAAGGCTTCTGCGGAACACCTGCAGCCCTTGATGCAATCCCCAGTCACTGGGGGTTTATGCCTCTCGTGGGAATAAAGTTGGGGGTCTTTCAGCTCGGTAGCTGGCCCTCCCCCCTCACACACCGCGAAGCCCGCTTGAGCCTTGTGCCCTGGCGGGAGCCTTGGCAAGTCCAACCGGTCCCGAGTGCCAGTCTCATCTCGGCCACTAACCCAGGGAGCCAAACCCACTTCAGGGAAGGGACTCTGGCGTATCTTAGGAGCTGCCCCCTCCCCGTGTCCCAAAAGGGATCCAGCCAGATCCAGGGAATTTTTTGGGGAAACTAAGGAAGCGTTTCAGTCAAAGATTTGATTGGCAAAGAGATCAGATTTCAGAGCGAGGCTTTTGTGTTACGGAACAAAAGGTGATAATGAAACACTTCCATTAAGAAGAGAAATAAAATGGATATTGTTGCTAAACAACTTAATTCCCGAAGGATTAAATGAAGGTATTCAATATTTACCATTGATCTGATTCTTTCAGATGGCAGCGTTTCCCTTTGTTTCTTCCTGAAGTCTTTGCCACAAGGATATTTTTGCTCGAAGCTTATTATTCTGTTCAGCCAGATACATTGGTTAGTTTGTTTTGTTTTGTTTTTTAAAAAAACCTTACTAACATTAGAAATAATGTTCTTTTTCGAACGGAGCTTTCTGGTGGACTTCTAACCATTAAGTTTCAATCTGTTTTTCTGTGGCTTTATGAATAATTAAAGGGAAAAAGAGCATGGAGGCGTTTTTTGATCGACCTGCTAGAGAATTTCTGAGTTTATTTGATTTTCAGCCTGAAACAGTCGAAAGGGATAAGGCAGAAGGTGTTTCTAAAACACAGAGTTAATTAGCTTAGCCGTTTCCTTTATAAAAGTGGACACTTTTTTTTCATTTCTGCAAATGGAGGTTCTCTAGATTAGCTGCAGGTTACCTGATGATACCTATTTGTTTCGGGGGTTTTAGGGATAAAAATAAGCCCTCCTCCGCCTAAGGTGTCCGTCATTTGAAAACGGGCCTCCTTAGATGTGGAGAGGCAGGCTCTGCATAATGCAGGATGTTAGTCATGCCTCATTTCTGACGTGCAGTTTTTAACGGGGATAAAACGGTTCACGGTGAGCTGCTTTAGGTGGTTCTGTTTTACAGCGGCCGTTCTGGAAGAGAGAACCGAGAATCGAAGACGCAGAAATGGGCCACTTGACCCTGGGAATCCCACGAGGAAAACTGTCTTCCCTGCAGCCCTCCTGGGGAACGTGCCAGCCCCGGTTTGGCAGTGCTCCCGAGCCCTCGGCGTACGACCACAATTCAGCCCAAAATTTTTGTTGCTAAGCAAGACGGTTGTTAAGTGAGTTTTGTCCCACTTTAAGACCTTTCTTATCACGGTTGTTAAGTGAATCCGGTCTCCCCATTGACTTTGCTTGTCAGGAGGTCGCAAAAGAGGATCACGTGTCCCCGGGACGCTGTGGCCGTCATAAATATGAGCCCGAATTTTGATCACGTGACCCTGGGAATGCTGCAATGGCCGTGTGACAAGCGGTCCTAAGTCACTTTTTTTCAGGGCTGTCATAACTTTGAATGGTCACTAAACAAACAGTGGTAAGTCAAGGACTACCTTATTCTCCCTTTCCCGCTTTGTCCCCTTGCTTTACCGGTTGGGTTTCTGCTTGCCAGGCTGCTGCTGCGAAGGGCAAGGCGGGAGCCCTGGAAGGGAAGGGGAGCCCCCCACCCTCCCTAGAAGGAGAAGCACGCGAGGCAAGAAATTAACCAGCGTTTATGCAGATAATCTGTATTGGCAATTACGGCAATTAGATCAGGTAGCTAATTGCTACCTTGGAGGGCCTCGTTTTGTCTTGGCGGAGCAGAGGGGAAGAACCAGAGGATGGCTGCACCGGAGACGGTTGCCGGGAGCAGAGGGGCGACTCTGGGTGCCCTCCGCACGGGGGTCAGGTCTGGGGCCGGGTGGTGGTGAGCGATCCACGGCTGTTCCTCCAGCCCCTCGGCCCCATCCCCTCGCCTGGCTGGGCCCAGCTGCCTCCCTTCAGCACCGGCCAGGGGGACACCCGAAGGGTCTGCACAGCAGGGAAAGAAGGGAAGAGAATCTAGACGAGTGGAAAGAGTCAAACGTTATTAACCCTGAGGAATGCAGGATTGGGACTGGCCTCCAGCTCCCTCCCTCCATTTGTGGTTCCATTTCTAATTTTTCTCAGCTCCTTTGACAAGCGGAGCTGCGCTCAGCTCCCGGAGAGCTGTCAAAATCTCAGCGCTGGGCTGGTGCTATTTTGAGCAACCTCCTGCTAGTGAAGCTGTAAGGCAGCCCCTCCAGAGCAGAGGGAAGGGCTTCCGATTTGGGCCCCCTTCCCAGGAGAGAGATGTCAGGACCCGTCCCAATTGCCCCTTCTGCTAGATTTGGCCAACTGGGCTTAACCCGAGGGGGGAAGAAATCCTTCCAAGGGCACCCCAGTTGGCAAAGCTCATTTATGGCCCAAGAGTGCAAATTTAGAAATAGTTTTGGGGCGAAGGGTCAGCTTGTTCTCCCAGAGTGGGTGAACAGAATGGTGCAGTCCTGGTTTTTAAATTGGGGAGTGGATCCTGGTCACACCATACTTTACCATCGCTTGCATATAACCATAGCAACCCTGGTTCTCCTCTAGCCCCCCCCCCCCAAGGGACCATCCCTACACACTTCAACACTGGTTGACTGAGGGGAGCAAAGGAAGAAGCCTACAAGCAGAGGGGTAAGAAGGTCGGAGTCCCCACAGCTCCGCTGTGACCCCGGGGCTGCCAGCAGCTGCCCACCCGGGGGACCAGGTTTTCACCAGTAAAGAGCCCGGCCCTCCGGGTGCCCCCTCTGTGGCAGCTTCTCTTTGGACCGAAGCAAACCCTTCTTCCTTCCCTCCGATTCCCATCTGCCCAGCTCCTGCCCCAATTTCTTTGCTCTTCTGGGGGGGGGGTTGTCGACAGCCTTGGAAAAGGCTTGTGAAAGACCAGGAGGAAGAATTAGCACCTGTGCCTCATTAGCGGCACAGTAATTAGCTCCCTTGAAAGGTGCCAGAAAGAAGCCGCCAAGATGCCCAGAAACCAAAAGGCAGGGCAGGAGCCCAGTGGCACCATATGCCCAAGGTCTGGGCATCGCTGGCAAAGGCCATCCGGGTCTGGCCGTAGACCAGGGGTCTGCCTGTGCTGGCTGGAAAAGAGAGGGTCCCCCAGAAGCAACGACCCGCCTGTCTGGCTGGAAGGGACGCCAAGACGGGGATGCCCAGCCTTGCTGGCATGAGCTGCAGGTGGCTGGCATCGTTTAGTCCAGGTGCCCCAAAGCCTCAGGCTTTGGAAGTGGTGCAGAATTCTTCCCCTATCTTGGCAAATGCTTATTAGTGCAAAAAAGTTATTTCACGGTGTGCATTAGTGTGTGTGTGAGATGCACCAACAACTCGTATAATTGCTACTTCCTAGTTTGCTTCTTCCCCTTGGAAGACCAGAACGGGCAAATGAGGGGCCCCTAATCCAGGGAGCACAACTGCATGTGAACGCGGCGGAGTGTTTTGAACTGAAAGGAGGAAAGCTGTGACGGATGGAGAGACGTTGAAGAGTGGAGCAGAAATGAAAGCTGTACGTACTTTTGAAAAAAAAAAACCAAAACCACGATGAAAACACCAAGACTGTGGAAAAATGGGCACAAATGTTGGGAGTGGATCAGGCAACTGCAGAAATGTTAAAAGCTGGAGGTGTTTTGCCTGCAAGGGGGCCCTGCCATTTATTTATTTAAGGTGTTGTGAAAAACTGACAACTGGAAGACTGCTCTTTATTGTTTCCTGTGTGAAGAAGTAGTTAGCAAGAACGGAGGCAACAACTGCAGGTCGATTAATTTGCTAAGTGTGCCTGGAAACGTGCCGCCGGGTGGGAAGGTGGCGAGAGGTGACGTGTGGGAGAATTTCGAACATTTGGGAGCGCAAGGCGGCTTTGTGCCAGGCAGGGTGGATGTTGGCTGTTCTGCCCATCACTGAGAAGGGGAGGAATGTGACCTTCCGTTGTACATTTGTGGGTTGCAAAAAGAAAGGGAAAAAAAAAAGAAAGGTTAAAGTAAATAGGCTTGAATTCCGGCATGTTTTGCACAAGGAGTTGAAGGTCAGTTGCTGAATGCAGAGAGTGGCCTGCAAAAAGAGGAAAGCTCAGAGGCTGTTTGAGTGTGGCGCAGAGAGGACGACGTGTGTGATATTCTGTTGGCTGCTAAATTTAGAAATAAATACCTAAGGAACGCTTGTGGTGGCTGGCAGGGCTCCGTGTGCATTTATATGCAGATGTTGCTGCTGCTCGGCTGAGAAAACCGGAGTGATTTTCAGCCAATGTTAGCTTGTGCGAAGCAGCGAGGGGTCTGGCCTGAAAATTGATGTATCTGAGACCGAGGTAATTGGGTTTTGACAAGGAAAATGGAGTGAAGGATTGCAGTTTATCCATAAGTGCCAAGAAGCCAGGACGGCAGGTGAATATTGGTGCCTTCGTAAAATGTTTACTAAAGACGGGGAAAGGGGAAGCGGAGGGCGGCTGGTCTGCAAGGAACACTTCTTGGAAAAACCGAAAGAGGCGATATGGAAGAGATCGGGTCCAGAATGGATGCAGGCAGTCCTCAATTTATGAGTCCAAATTTCCGTGGCTAAGCAAGGCAGTTGTAGAACGAGTTTTGCCCCGTTTTATGAGCTTTCTTGCCCCCGTTGTGAAGCGAATACACTGCAGCTGTTAGGTTAGTAACACGGTTGTGAAGTCTGGCTTGCCCGATGATTTTGCTCGCTAAATGAACGGGTGTACCTTGAGGACTAGCTGCATTGAAGAGGAAGATAAGAAAGTCCTGGCTGAAGGGAGACTCCCAGATCGCTCACAGGTGAGGCAATGGTCTTGCGTGGAACAGAAGAAATGAAGGGGGTTTGGAAGAAGCAGACAGCACGAAGAGGGTGGCCCCAAAACCCCCAGTGTTCTTACCTCACACCTCCTCTCTCTCTCCCTCTCCCCATCCCTCCAATTCCTTGGCATGATAGGTGGGCAGGTGGAGGGATGGGTGACGGAGTCCTCCTGCTGCAGAATTTGGGGGTGCAGTTGGCCCAAGGCAAGCTTCAGCACTGGCCCCCCAGCCCACCTGCACCCCACAAAGACAGTCGACTTCTCAGGCAAACAGGTATCCTACACGGGAAAAAAGCTTGAATAAAATAGCTAAATAAATCTTTTAATATTTTTCTAATTGCAAATGTACATAAATGGCACACACACATCATGGTTCTTTGCTCCGGACACGAACTACGTTCTCTGTACATCGTTCGACAGCAAAACTGAAGGAAACGACTCGGCAAGTCCTGCCGCTCGGCTTCATATTATTATTATTATTCATTATTATTCATTATTATTCATTATTAATTTATTAAACATACTTACAAAAATTATTTTATTATTATTGTCATTTTTTTTGCTTGGTTTCTTTTAGAAGAGGCTATAAAACACGGAGACGGGTTTGAACAGGGAGCAAGAGGGACCCAGGGTGCTTGTGGGCGCCAGAGAGGTATATATGAAGACACAGTGCTGCTGTCCAAGAGGAAAAAGGGAAAGGAGACCACATGGAGATATTTTTTTTTTCACATGGCGGATGCCAAACCACAGAGCAACTTCAGGGAGTCCCCTTGGGTTGAAAGATCACCGTCCTTCCCCAATAGATCACCCACCCACCCACCTCAGGGTTTTGGTGAAGACTTTCATCTCCCATCTCCTGGGTAGGGGCCCCTTCCCTGGGGCCACGCAGACCCTCGTGGCATGGTCTGGCAAGTGGTGGAGGAGGAGGGCCGGATGGGCAAACACACCAGCAGCTGCTTTTCCTTTGCCCACCTTCTGCACCCCGATGCCCAGCTGGGTGGCCTTGCCTGCCAGGGGGAGAGGTGGGCTGCTTTGCTCTGCGGTCAAGCCAGATCCCTCCAGCCTATCGTGCTGGACAGAGATCACCGCCAGGGAGCTGGGTGGGGGCCTGTGGCTTGCCCTCCAACCCCGATGAGGGCTCTGATGGAGGGGGATGCTGGGCAAAACCCTCTCCCTGCCCAAACAGCTTGAAAGCGAAAGAGGCTGAACCCCTCGGTTAGATCAGGTCCAGGTTGAGGGTTCAACTAAACCACGGCCACCCAAGGAGCGTGTGCACATCTTCCCAAGAGCAATTCAGCGGATTTTTACCCACTGGGTCTCACCCAGAAAGCCAGACGTGCATTTGGGGCGAACCCTGGGCCTCTGGTTCCTTTGCATTGTGGGTTACCATTGTGGGGGGGGGGTTGGCTCCCCCAAAGGGCCTTCAGCTCAGCCACTGGGAACTTGGTGCTGTTCCACCGAGCAGGCCTGGCCCGAGTGTCAAATTCGGAAAGGATCCCGCATTGGAAAAAAAATACCTTTGCCTTTTTTGGTATCAACTTTTTTCCCTCCAGAATTTAGCAGGACCACAAAGCTCACTTCAAAAACAAGCAACAGGAACTGGACCCCCAGACGAAGTGGAACCATCCATATCTGGGGTTTCCAAGGCTTCTCCCTGCGTGGCTGCAACACGATGCTGAGCTCCTCAAAGCAGCCGCTCTGATATTGTCAGGCAAAAATAAAAAAATGGCACATCATATTCGATACTTGAAAACATCTTTCTCCATTTTACAAAGAGAACCTGTACAACTTCTAAAGATCAGTGTATTATAAGGATTAGTTGTAAAAATGAAAATCTTACAGATCGTAACAAGTTCATATGGCAGAAAGTTCAAGAACAGAGAAAACGGGGTTCGCACCCCCCGAGAACAAAACGGCAGCAGAGCCCCCCCCCCTTTCCAGTGCAAGCCATTTGGAGAACGGAGCTGGGGTGCCCTCCCAGCCATGCAGGCTTCAGGGGTGACGAAATGAGGGACCAGAAAAAAGGGTTGAGGCCATCTGGCTGAGCCCCAAGAGGCTGGACTGAACCCCGGACGGCACAGGGGACCCTCCTGGCATCTTAGGCCTCTGGTGGGCGAGGCGAGAGGGCTCACTGGACGGCAGCTTCCAGCATGTGTGACATGGCATTTGGCAAATGTTCCCAGCAGGACCAAGGACAGCACAGTTAGCCACTTACTTAAGGTAGGGCTGGCTGGGAAGGGCTTCTGGTTAATGCCCCTCTCAAAGGGAGGATTGGCTGACCCAACAGCTGTGGCTCTGGGGTGGCAAGGGGGCTGCCCCCCAAGACCCCAGGGAGTGGTTGGCAAGGAAAAGCGGTTGGTCCCCTGCTGCTTTGCCCAGGCTGTCTAAGACCCTCCTGAGCACCATGGCTGAGGAAATCTGCGCTCCATTTTGCATGCACCCTCCTTGGTGATGGGCACCCACCCCACAGATGGCCCCCTGTGGCACTGGGGGGCAAGGAACAACTACTGGGAGGCCTCCGATGGTGCCACGGATCTTCCTTCGCCCCAGAGACACACAGAGAGAGAAAGTGGGGTGCAGAAAAGCAGCATGATTGTCTGCGAATGTTCGAGCCCAGGTGGGATCACAAGGTGGGGGTGTTGTCAGTATTAAACTCGGGGTCTTCTGGGAAAGGACCCAGGGCCAGAGTTTGCACGCAGCCAAGCCGGATGGTGGCGGAGAAGCGCTTGGAGCAAGAGGGGTTCAACGTCCGGCTTCTTTCGCCTTCCTCCGTGGCTGCTGCCTCCTACACACCTCGCGCGCCCCCCGTCTCACAACGCACCGCACTGCCAAGACACGCCACGGACCCACCGGCCCGGCTAGGGCTGCCCAGCGGTTCAGATTAGGGGAGGGGGCGGCACTTTTCAGAGGCTGCGTCCTCGCTCGGTTACTCTCTTTTGTGCGGCCTCTTCGAGGTGGCAAGCTTCCCACGCAGCACCCACACCCCCTGAAAAGAGGAGAGACTCCAGAAAGGTCTGCTTTGGGCTTTGGGCTGTTTTATTCCTAACGCAGACTGTGGAAGAAAAAAGAAAGGGAGTTACCGCTCTTCGTACGCGAGGGAGGCTGACATTTTTCCTCCTCTGGTGCTTCTCTGGCAGCCATCATGCAGGGACCTGCCATGCACGTTGCTGGAGAAACGGGGCTGCTAAGCAGGCTGGCCGGCCGCTGGGCGTCCGTAATGCCCCTCCCCGGCCAGTTGGATCCCACTTGGGACGCGAGAGGCCCCGCCAAGCAGAAATCCCACTTGCGAGCAGCTTTCTGTAAAGTGGGGGGGGGGGTTTCCTCCCTATCTGTGGGATGACAGCTCCCTTGGTCCTAGCAGATCGAGGGGGGAGCCATTCCCTAACACTGCCCCCCCCAAAGGGCCAGGTTGGAAAAGGCTGGCAAAGAGGTTGTTGTCCTCCTTTTGAGAGACGGGCAGAGATGTGGCTGCCTTGGCATCCCCAACACATTATTGCACTGTGCCCTGGTGAGGGTTTGTTTCTTGGGCTGAAGAGTTTGATTTAGTAGCAGGAAACTTCTTTTTTCATTATTACTGTTTGGCACAACAAAACAGCCTTTCGGCCCTTCTCCCCTGGGACGTCAGGACTCCGAAGCTGCCCCAGGTGGGTTCTCACTTTTGCTGTTTGGGAAAGGGCTGGGCAAGGGGGGGGGCTTCTGCAGCTTTCACCTCCTTTTCACACGTTTTGGGTCTGCCCTTCCTAAAGAGGACCAGCTGCCAAAACGGGGCTTCTGCCGCTGAACTCCTGGGCTGGGCTTGCAGAATACGGCATGCAAAACCCGTCCCTAGAGGGAAGGAGATCATTGGCCTCGCAGCCGGATGCACCAGACCGATGCCACCTTCTGCCCTCCCCCCTTCATTTTTGGCCTTTTCTCCAGCCCTGGGGGGAGGGGGCGGAAATGGTCGGGGGCCTAAGCGCCGGAAGAGGGGATCCGTGCTGATAAGGGTTGACCCCCAAATTAACTCTGCAAACTTCACTGAGGGAGGAACATCTTTAAACTGAGTTTGAACTTCCCGCCTGGGGTTGAGGTTTTCTGACTAGCGCCCATTCTTCAGGGACTCACACAGAGATGCATCTAACACCTCTGCAGAGACTCCCTTGGCCAATGATGGAGCCCCTGAGCTGCCCCAATTCCGTGCCCTGACGAGGTCTGCTGGGGCTGGCAGGAGGTGCCACGAAGGAGGAGGAGGAGGAGGAGGAGGAGGAGGAGGAGGAGGAGGCCCCAGGCACCGAGCGGGCACTCAGTGGGAGGTGGCACCTAGCAAATTCCAGGGTGCTGGCAGTGCCAGGAGGTACGACAGCTGTGGGAGAACGTGGGTGCCGGGTGGTCAGAAGTCTCTCAGCATCCCTGGAAGTGACCCGGCTCGGCTGCTGAAGCTTCTTCTTTGGACATCTGCTCAGCTCCTGCTCAGTCAGAGGCGTCTGCGCTCTCAGCTCCGTCCCTGGCCGGGGGCCGCTGGCGAGGAGGGCTTGGGGTCCACTCGGCTTTGCCCGCTGGAGGAGGTGGGCCGGGGGAGGGCCCGGCCCGTGCCAGGTAGCTCACCCTCCCTGGCTGCTGGGCTTGGCCGGGCTCTCCTCTCGCTCGCTCGCACACCCGCAGCAGCCGGTCCCGGGGTCAACAGCTGCTGCTGTTCCGGAATTCACCGCTCTCGGTGATCTGCAATTTAGTCGGGTTGGTGGGGGAAATCCCGTTGCGGGTTTGCGTGCTGTACCTCTCTTTCAGCTGCGTGAGGGCGCTCATGAGCCGGGCGTTGGCCGCGTCCAAGGAGGCGATGCGTTTCTCCTGGGTGGCCAAAGGGGACACGGACGGTCAGTGCGAAGGGAGCCCCGCCCTGCCTGCCCCGTTCCTCCTTCGGCCAGATTTTCCCAGCTGAAGCAACCTCCCAGCTTCTCCCATCCTTGGGGGCTGCACGAAGGGTGGGCTTCAACTCCCAGAATTCCAGCATGCCAGCTAGGGAGTTCTGGGAGTTGAAGTCCAGCCATGCTGGCTGTGGAATAGCGGGAGTCCCCATGGCTCAAAGTCTCCAAGGCAGAGAAAGGCTAGGAGGAGAGTTTGAATTTGGGGCAATTTTCTTGCTCTTGTCCAGGCTTTTCAGCCCCAGACATTTTTGTCTTCCATGAAGGCGCCTGGGTTATTGATCTGCAGTAAAGCAGCTTCTTCTTTCCGCCTCCCCCCCCCTGCATGACATTATTCTGAGAGGGGGGCTCCCCCAGGAAGGTGCTTGTCCTCCAGCCTCGCCTCGGGCGGCTGATGAGGATCTCCTGGCTGTCTCTGCTTCCCGGCCCTGAATCGATGGAGCCGGTGGACTAATGAGCGGATGAGCCGGGGGGGGGGGGGCTCTTGCTGAGGCCAGCAGCGTCTCTGATTGCCTCTAATGGGGCTGGGGGTCTGCGGAGAAGGGCCGCCTCCGAGATGCGAGGAGCTGGGCAAATCCCTGGAGCTGCTCAGGTAACCCACCCCTCCCAGCAGCCTCACTCTGCCTGGGTGCCAGGGGGGGGGGCTGGGCTGGCAAGGCTCCACCTGACGGGGTGAAATAAGACGCCAGGCGGCTTCTTAGTGGGGCCTTCTTCCTGGTGGGGGAGAGGGACCCCTGTGCTGGAAGGTGGCAGAGAGTTGTGTGTGTGTGTCTGTGTGTGTGTGTGCCTTTCCCAAGGTGCCAAGAGGCAGCTCAGCCTGGAATCCTTGGTGGGCAGGAAGAGAGCCAGGGCGGGCGGCCCCTCCCCTCCCTAATCGTTCTCATTTAATAGTAATGCAGATTTGTGCTTTACTATGGCAAGATTCTTGTCTATCAGCAATAAACTACTCCTTGTGCTTTCTTGGTTCCATGCACCTAACACCTACCCCATTCTACCCCCCCTGTCCCTCCCCCAAATGCAGCTCAGGAGAGGGAGGGGTCCCACCTGGGCGTCGATGATCTTCTGCTTCGAATCCACAGCCGCCTGCATTTCCGAGTGGTCCTTCTTCAGCTCCTCCTCCACCGACATCAGCCTGGGGGTGGGAAAGGGGGTCTCCTCTCAACGGTGCAGCCTTTCTCCCCTTCCCCCCCCTCCGGCCCTCCATTTTTGGACAGCCTCCCTTCGGTAAAGGAACTCTGTCTGCGCACCCATGTCTAAATGCCAGCATGGGCTATGCCAGTCGGAATGGTGCCCGCTGGAGGAATCCCCGGAGACTAACTTGGGGGGGGGGGCAGAGCAAGGATGTCCCTCCCCCCCATCCTTACCTGCTGATGATCCCCTTCATCTGTATTTCCTTGTCTTCCTGCTGCCTCCGCAGCCGTTCCTCGCTCTCCTCCAGCCGGGCTTGGTACTCCAGCGCCAGCTTCTGCGTGCCCTCCTCCTGGCACCGGAAACGCACCTCGTACTCCTCCAGCTTCTTGGAAGATTGGCGCAGCTTGTCCTGCAGCACTGCCACGTCTTGCTGATACTGGGGAGGGGGCCGGAGGGGGAGGGGGTGAATGGCGGGGCTGGACCAGCCCAGCAGCATCTCTGTGGCCCCCACCCACGCTCTCTCTGAAAGCAGGGAGGGGTCTAGCATACCATCAGTGGTAGAAGGGAATGCAAGACACACACCCCCACTCCCTCCTAGCACTGATGATGCTACCTAGTTGGGTAAAGAAACGTCTGGAAGAAAACCACCCAGCTCACAGAGCACCAAGGAGCCCTCATTCCAACCCTGAACGACAAAGATTCTCCTTTATTGGACTTTCAATGCCATGCCCAGGCTGGGTGTGGCACTCCTGGGAGAATGGGGTGAGCAGGGCGGGCGAGAGGGAAGGGCAGAAGGGGCGAAGGAAGTGGGAGGGGGTGGAGGAAGTCCAACCGCTGCATTCTCCCCCCCCCAAGTTCAGGGCCTTCCGACCGAGCGCTTCTCCCTCCTCCTCCGGGGGCCAGGAGCTCCAAAGCCAAAAACAGTCCCCCCCCCGTTACCTTTTCCTCCTGGCTGAGCTCATCTTTACTCCTGAGCTTGCATTCCGGCTCGGCGTTCTCCTCTTCCAAAAATTGCACATTCATGTTCAAGAGCCAGGCGGCCGTGCGGTCCAGCGCATTGGGGTTCACCGGAGAAGGGGCCTGCAAGGGAGGGGCCACGTGGCAAAAGGAGGGAGTAAGGCGGAGCTGAAGTGGACACGGAGGGTCGACAGGGGCCCCAGCGTCCCCAGGGTTCCGGCTAGGGAGGTGGGCACCTCACTAGAGCTTCAGCTGCACCCGAAGGCTTTGCTTTAGCTACAGCAGAGACCCCCCCCAGTTGTTCTGTTGGGGAGTCTTTTTAATATGTGAGGGGGGGATCAGCCACAGGTGGGCGGCTTTCTTGGAGGTGAAGCTAAGGGCCCCAATAAGACATGCAGATTGCAAGCCTTCCCACCAAGGGGTAGAAGTGGGAGTGGGACGTCGGTCTGGAGAAGACCCCCAGGCCACAGGGCAGCCACTATGGGGCAGAAAAGCCGAGCCCTGCTTGCAAGGGGCAGCCCAGCCCTTAATTGACTTTCACAGACGAGGCTGAACAAGCAGCTCTAAGATTTATGGCATTAACTGAGGTGCTGGGGGAGGGCAGCAGCTCAGGTCCCCCCACTGGGGTCTCAAGACTGGTGACAGATGTGGCTCCTCCTGAGTGGGCAGAAGCAGCAGATGGAGCTCCCAAATGGGCATCCTCTGTGCCGGATGAGCGCCGGGCAGAGCGAGAAGGCCAGTGAGGTCAACATGGGCAGCAGAGACCCAGGAGACGGGGGACCCCCCTTGGAGAAGCAAGTGCCCCTCAGAGGGGCTGTGTGGGACTCATTGCCTGGCTCGCCTCCTGCCCCACTCACCTGCTTGTGCATGGTGCGCTGTTTCATTTCAGGGCTGTCTCCCTTGGAGGAGGAGGACTGCTGGCGCAGGCGGGCACCGCTGCCCGGCCAGTCGGGTGAGGAGGAAAGCAGGCCCCCACTGGCCGGCCGGGGGTACTGCAGGGTGCTCAGCAAGGAGGGAGGGGTCCTGCCCCGAGTGATAGGCGGGGGAGGGGGTGGGGGTGGGGGCTGGTCTATCCGCCGCTGGGGGCCACCGCTGTTCTGCCGGGGCATCGTGGGTTGCCCGCCCTTCTCGGAGACTGAGAGCTGCCGGCGGGCCAGTTCTCCGGCACGCCGGGCAAAGTCCTCCGGGACAGTGGGGTTGCTGAACCCGTGCTTGGTGGCCGCTGCCAAGTCTTCGCTGTTGCTGTGGGAGCTGAGCGAGCTGTGGCCCTCGGAGCCCGAGTCGGCCAGTCCCCGGGGGGAGAGCGGCAAGCCCGCCGCCATCTGGTAGACGGGGTTCTGGAAGGAGAGGGGGGCCAGCAGCTGGGGCCGGCCAGGGGCGTTCTCGGCGTTGGGGGTGGTGGGCGTCTGTGCGGAGCGGCGCACGGTGGCAGTGCCCGTTAGGCCACTCTGTTGAGTCCGCGTGCCCCAGGCCTGCCCGGCAGAGGGGTGGCTCTCGGGGAGCGCTTCGGCGGCCCCCAGCCCACCGCCCCCTCCGTCCAAAAGGCGATTGTCCTGCAAGTCCACCATGGAGAGGCTCTTGCTGCCATTGGCCATCTGGACGTCGGGCTCATTGGCCTCCGAGTAGCTGGAGCTCCGGGCGGGCGACGGCTGAGCCCCCACAGACCTTGTGACAAAAAACAAGTCCTTGTTTTCAGGGGTTGGAGACGGTAACCGTGTGAAATCTATCAGACTGTGGGGGAAATAAAAATGCATAAGGAGAAGAGGAAGGAGGAGGAGGAAGAGAAGAAGAAGACGACGACAACGGAGAAGAAGAAAAGGAGGAACGGCAGCGAGACAGAGAGAGAAACGTGCTACGCAGAGGACAGCAAGCAGGTAAGCAAGCATCACATCCGCCATGCTCAGGTGAAGAACATGCTGCTGGGAACCCACCCCGGAGAGCTCTGCGCCCTCAAGGACCCCCGCCCGCCATTATTCCCTGTCCTCTGAGCCTCCATGTGGGTGCAGAGGCCACCACCAGTGGGGCATCACCAAGTGCCATGCGGGGCCAGTGTCTCCCTGTCCCGGGGGTGTGTGTTTGGCCTGTGCAATCAAACTTTGCCTCCCCCCACAGCCACTCAGCCTTCTCTCCCCCCCCTTCCGCCTCCCCCCTTCCACTTCAGGGTCTCCAGAGCACACGGGAGTCTCGCCAGTGCCAGGACTGCCTCCCCTGTGAACCCTCCCCGGCTTCCACAGGCAGACCAGCCTGCCCTGTCTCCTCTCGGCCCCTCGGCTTGCTCTTACCCAGACAGGTCACTCTCAATGACCATCTTCTGCAGCCCGACAGAGATGCCGTTGCCGGCGTTTGGGGTGGAGGTGGCAGGATCGCTCGTGACGGAGACCTGCACGCAGGACGGGTTGCTCAGAGCGGCGTTGACGTCCCTGAGCAGGCGTGACAAGGGGCCCAGTTTGGTGGCCGTGTTCTGCAAGGGAGGAAACCATGAGACCCTCGTGCTCCTCTTACTAAGGCACTTTCACCTAGGAAACGTCGGACGTGGAAAGCCGCCTCCCTCCATTCTATCCAGGGCACTGCATGACAAAACAACTAGACACAGAGACAGTTTTTTCCCTCCTGCCATCCCTCTGCTGAACAGCGAATTCTCACAGTGCCTATTTGCCCATGTTGTACGGCTGTAGTATTACTATTTTCCTGCTTATCTTCTCTACTACTCGGTCTTACTGATATTATGATGATGATGATGATGGTGGTGGTGGCGATGATTACCTGATCCAGCTGGGCCACCACCTCCCAGAGCAGGGAGTGCAGCGTGGCCAGCTCTCGGCCCAGGTCGATGTAGCCCTCGAAGCCGGCCGTGTTGGAGAGGGTCTCGGGGTTGGAGATCTCCAGGAGGAAGCGCTGCATGTTGGTCCACTCGTGCTCCAGAAACTGGTTCATGAAGTACATGTACTCCTCCTTGCTCCCAAACCTGTGAACCCAGAGCAGAGTCAGAACACTGCTCAGGCCTGGCAAGACAGCTTCCCTCTCCAAGCTGGCCAAGCCAGAGGCAGGTGGGCACTTGAAGGAGCAGGGAAGATGCACCATCAAAGGGGAACCTGGGCCAGGCAGGCCGGTGTTTGTGTGGTGTGTGTGTGTGTGTGTGTGTGTGTGTGTGTGTGTGAGAGAGAGAGAGAGAGAGAGAGAGAGAGAGAGAGAGAGAGAGAGAGAGAGAGAGAGAGAGAGAGAGAGAGAGAGAGAGAGAGAGAGAGAGAGCTGCAGACTCCCCACTCAGGACGTTGGGGACAACCATCTTCCTCCTTCATCCAGAGGACCCTCGGACTGGAAATTCATGGCAGGGAGCAAAAGAGTGCCAGGGGTCAAAGCCAAAGGCTGATCCCAGCCAGGAAGTGAGTGGACACCGCCAGGCAGTGCCACACGGGGCCCTGCCCTGAATTTAGGAGGTTGCATCACTACAGTTTTTCTTTCTTTTTCTCTCTTTCTCTCCCTCTCCCTCTCTCTCTTTCTTTCTTTTTCTTTCTTTTCTTTTAGGATAAGCAGCTCAGAACTAGCCAGGAAAGCCAGTGGAGCGATATCACGAAATCTTTTTTCTCTTTTCCAGTAAAGCTCTAGCTGGCAGCACAACTAGGATCTGTGTTTTTTTCCCCTCTGCAACTGATCTCTCCCTTTCAGAAGCTTTTAAAAATTCATAACGGGCAGAGACGTGAGTGTGCCGAAGGCTGGGGAGGAAGATGGGTTCTTCCCTTTTAGACCAAACTTTCAATTGGAAATGATGAGGAGGGGAGAATCAAAGGCAGCTGCTTGGGAATCAATGACCCCCCCAAATCAGCTGGTCAACCCAGAGGAGCCTTACTTGGCAAAATTGGCCAGGTTCTGGGTGACCTTGGCGATGAGGGTCAGTGTCCGGGCAGTGCGGTCGTCTGGGTACTCCTGGAGCAGGTTGAAGAGGGAGGGAGACATGATGGCTGGGCAGAGGAAGCGGAGGAAGAGGGAGGCGCTGATCAGGCGCTCGCTGATGTCCGGCCGGCCGCGGCTGCTGCACTCCTGGCGCCACGAGGCAAAGACCTCCTTCAGCTCCCGAGGGAAGACGCTGCGGAGAGAGGGAGGCCGGTTCCAGAGGGGCTTCGTGGGAGGAAGGGCTGCCCCAGGGGATGCAGGGTCCACCTTCCCTTTCTGGGCGTTAGGGCCCCGGGCACCTGGAGGACAACCGAGAGCACTGGCATCTCCCCCGAAATAAAGCTAAGCCACACAGCATAGCTGGCTGAGGAATTCTGGGAGTTGAAGTCCACAAGTCTTAAAGTGGCCAAGTTTGGCTGGCCCAGAGGCTGCCAGCTCTCCCGAGATCCTGCGCTCCTGCGTCTCACCACTGCTCTGTAGCTGGGCACAGGAGAAGCCATGGACAGCCTAAGGGCAGCCAGGCTGATCTTCCTGCTCAGTTCACCACCTCCTGCCTGCTTGGCCTTCCTCTCCTCCCCCTCTCTGGCCATGCCTCTTCTCTCAGGAAAGGAAATGCCGCACGCAGCCTCTGGGCATGGACAGAGCAGCCCTCCCTGGGACTCCGCCTGCCCTCCAGCCTCCTTGGCACAAACCCCCGACTGTGTCTCCCCACCCCCTCCCCCTGCAAACTCTCAGGCAGTGCCACCCACCCACCAGTACGAGTTGATGATCTTGCAGAAGGCCAGTTCGCAGCACATCTTCAGGTTGCTCTGGTGCTCCAGAAGATCTGAGGAGGAGCACTTGCTGGGATCCACCTCACAGTTTTCGTCCGACTCGTACAGCGCCTTGATGAACTCGCCTGCGGGCGCGGGGAGGAGAAAAACGGAACCCAGTGAAGCCCCAGATTCTGGGGGAGCCCAAGGAAAGAAAGTTAAGGGGCTTCTGGAGGAAGCCAGCTTGGTTTCCTCCCCTCCACTCTGGGGCAAATCAAGTTACTGGTCCTCATGACTGCCAATCTGGAGAGGAGAATAGGGGAGCGGTGTAGAGACGCTGCAGAGCTCCTTCCAGTGACACGTTCCCCATGCAAAAGCCCAAAACCACACGGCTCCATTTCATGGGTTACCTGCTGCCCCCACCTGCTTTTGCCCCCCCCAGACATCAGCTTTGCTGTCTCAGCCTAGACTGAGCAGATCACAAGGAAGACAAGCCAGAAGCCGTGCAGCAAAACAGCCGAGAGCCTCGTGCCTTCCGACAGGTTCCACAGCTGTGGCCTCAAAGCTTGGGGAAGCCCCTCTGGGGGAGGGGGAGGGGCCTGCCTTACCTAAGGCATCCTGCAGGTACTTCTGGCCCACCAGCTTCAGGTACTCCTCGATGGCCTTGGTGGCCAGTGTGTTTTCTCGGAAGATCAGGTGCTCGTTCTCCCCGCAGCGGTCAACCTCCGACATCATGAGGTCTGTCAGGAAGTCCTGGGAAGGAAAGGGTCCATGGGGGGGGGGAGGTGCCAGGCCCGATGGGTAGGGGGAGGGCTTGGCACAGGGGGCACTGCCTATCCCCATCTCTCTCTCCCCCCCTCCCACCTGAAGGGCCTCTACATAAATGGGCTTCAAGTTGGTTTAACTTCTTTCCTGAAGCCCTTGAATTCCTCTCCCTTCCCGGCCCGTTTTGCCCACAATCCTGGTTGTGCTCCCTTGGTGGGTCTGGGGTGGGGTCTAGAAGGATCACTTCACTGCTGGAATGATGTGCTGGGACCACCATCCCCTGCCCCACACACACACTCAGCCTCCACCTGCATCAAGGCAAATGAAGGGATGGAGCTTTGCATCATGGCTTGTCATGTGTTTGGGGGGGGGAGAAGCAACACCCAAACTCTTTGAAGCCATCTGGTCCACTTTTCCTTCCTGTCTCCCCCACCCACCCAAAGTCCCTGCACAAGCTTGTGTGAAGGAGGACTTGCAGGGCAGCAATATTCACTGAGGACCAGTCTCTTGTTGCAGCCCCCCAGTGTGCAGATTGGAGGGGAAACACCCTAAGAGGGAGACCCGAATGGAAAAGCAGAGAAGAAACTCATGGAGACCCCAGGAGGGGAGGAGGAGGACGGGCCAAGGGGGAGCCACCTGGGTCCCACAAGCTGGGTGCCCCCTCCCTTTTTCTGGGCTCCTCTCTCGCGCCCTCTGCTGCCATCTTGAGCGTTCCTGGCCTGGCCTTGCTTCGGAGAAGGTTTTTCAGTGTTAATGCCATTCTCAAACGTGGCTCCTCCTGTTTTATTTGGCCCTGCGGCTACTCCCTGCCCCTTTAAGGCAGCCACCTCCGGCTTCTGTCTCAGCTGCAGAGCTCGGCTGAGCCATTTTGGCCCGGCTGGGAAGCTGCCCTCCTCTGGGGCTGAAGGCGGATTGGAAGCGCTTGGAAAGATTATTTTGAAGAGCCCCGTTTCCCCCTGGGGAGCCTTCCTTCTCTGCCTCTCCTCCCCTTCACCTGCTCCTCCCCAAGTAATACTGCAGGGACTGGGGGGGGGGGGCTCACAGCAACACTTTCCCCCTTGGGGGCTCTGAGCTTTGCAGAGTCGGCAGGTTTTATGAGCAGCAGAGCTATTAGGACCAAGATGGGTTATGAGCCCTAGAAGCGGCAGGCAGGCAGAGTGCGTGGCCGGCTGGCGGCAGCTGCAGCTTCGCCCCCCTTGCCCTCACCCCCCCCAGGCCGTCTGTTTCCCTGCTTCAGCAAATGCCAGCCATCTCCCCTAGATGCCCAAGCCCCCCCAGGACAGGGGGTAGCAGGACTCCCCCCCCCAAGGCTCAGTGGGGTAGATCCGACACCCGGGATCCTCCTGAGGGGTGTAGGGTGGATAAGGAACCCTGCCACTGTGTGGAACTCCAGTGCCCATCTGCCTAGTCCATGTATTGGCTCCAGTATGTTAATAAGTCAAGCTCTCCCCTTGAGGCCATTTGGAGCCCCCATATGCTAAGGCAGTCTATCTGAGTAGCATCTTCACCAAGAACAGCAGGAAACACAATGCAGTTGGCAAGGGGACAATCGGACGGGGGATTCACCGGGGCCCAAATGCCGCAGCAGCTTCAGGGCTCCCAGGCGAAGTAGCCCCAGCAGGGACCCCAAAGGGGCTTCCTTGGGGACCAGATTGAGGGGGGGGGACACACATGCGAATTCCCTGGCCGCCACTCATGCCTCTCAGAAGAGCACAATTACTCCCGAAAGGAGGACCTTGACTGCGCTCATAAAATTGATTAAAGCCATAATTAGCTGGACTAACAGCTCTTGTAAGAAATATTGCCCAATCCCCCTCCCTGCGCTGAGAGGAGGGGGCTGAGCGGAAGGCAGCCGCTGGCCCAGGGGGATTTACAGCTGGCCAGCAAACTGCAGTGCTCTCCGAGGTATAAACAAGGCTACAGAATCCACCCATGGGCAGGGGTCCCAAGAGCACACGTGCTCCAGGTTGCCCCTCCCCCAAAGGCCCAGTGCCGCCAGTTCTTCCCTGGCAGAACCAGCCAGGTGGCAGGAGCCGCCAGCAGGGATCTGGATGGCCGAGAGCAGAGACAACCCAGCAGCTCTCAAGAGATCGAAAGGAGCCCTCGCTCCAAGAAGCCCATCTGGCAGGGGCTGATGGGCTGCCTGTCCTTCCTCGGGGTGGGGGATTGTCCCAGGAACAGCAGTCCAGAGAGCATCACCGTAAGGAAGTGGGGAACAGGGCCTGAGACAAGTAGCTCAGGCCAAGCTGCCAAGACCTTCATACCCTCCAGACTTGTTTATGGGTACAACAGTTTTATGACCATTTAATTCAACCCTGCAAAGTCCAAACAATTCAGGTGACACGGTGGGCAAGTGACGGTTCGTAGAGGCAGAGCATCGGTGGCCCAGAGCAGGGTCTGTCTCCCTTCCGGGCGTGCCTTGTTCCACGTGGGCGTGGGTGGAGCCGCTGCCCCCGCCCCCCTGCCCGAGGCTCTTACCTTGGCTTTTCCCGTGCTCTGCAGGATGTGGACCAAGGCCGAGGCCATCTCCTCCTTGTTCTTCACGCTCAGCAGCGGCTCCAGCACGGAGCAGAGGACCATGTAGTTGTTGGTGACGTACTCAGCAAACTCCTTGTACGTTTCCATGGGAAGCACGCTCATGCTCTGGTAGCGCGACTTGATGCGGATCATGGGCCCCCCGGACTTGCCCTTGCTGGGGTTGGGCGTCACGACCGGGTACCACTTCTCCACGAACTGGCGCCCCGTAACGGAGCCGGCCGGGATGCTGACCAGCCCAATGAAGTTGGTCTTGTCTTTCTTCTTCTTCTTGTCCGTCTCCTTGTACAAGTGGACGGCGATACTCCGCAGGGGCGGGAGGTTGTTGAACTCAAAGTGCTCCCCCCAGAAGACATTGTCCGTTTTCAGCTTGCAAGTGGTGCGGGCGTAGAGTGCCTCGTCCAGGCAGAGTTCGCACAGGTATCGCTTCTTTGCGGGCAGTTCTTTGGCCTCGATAATCCACAGCTGGAGCATGTTCTCCACTCGCCGACTGTTGTCCTGGGAAGGAGATGCAGAACCAGAAGTAAACCAGGGATTAGATACTTCCATAGATACGTAAAGGGCTCTCAGGTCAGACCAGCAATCTGCACTCTTGAGAATCTTTATCCATGTCCCTAACAAAACAGCTTCTGGGTAATATTCATTAAACCGTCTATTGAGCAGACTTCAGATACATCAGAGAAACGTCCCATCTGGATCAAGACACTTGTGCAAATAATGTCATTTACATCAATTATATATGGGCAGGCTGAACTGACACCCATGGTGTACATTTGTATTTAACAGATGTTTGGATTTAACGGACTCTTAGATTTAACAGACATGAACCTTTTCCAAAGGGTTCAGTGAACTGACATTTTACTAGACTACCGGATCTGTTATCCTCGCTAGCCCCCTTCTTGAAAGGAAGTTGGAAAACTGGGGAGAAGAAACGAGGGACATCTTGTCAAAGACCTTCTCCAACGCTACCTTGTTCGGATGCACGGCTCGTCGCAGATTCTCCATCCATTTGTCCCGTTCTGCTGCAGACCGGCAGGAAAAGCATTTGCTTCCAGACGACGTTGTCACCTGCCAGAGAAGAGAGAAAGCAGAGCTGGTGGTCATGGGGGTCTCCGGGCAAGAAAGAAAGAGCCACCATCTCAGGCCCTCCGCAGTTGGACGCGGACATCAAGCTTGGGCCAATTGGATCAAATGTCAAAAAGCAGACACCTTTCTTGATTCTGCCCCCATGTAGACTGCCTCTGACTGTGGAGGTTTCCTCCTTGATCTTCATAGTGCATCATAAAATCAGCCCTCTGCTTTCCACCCACCAGGGCCATGCCAGGAACTCTGCCTCCCTCCCGGCCCCCTCCCCAGCCGGCCCTCACCTCGAAGCAGAAATCCTGGCCGAGGATGCTGCTGTGCACGGGCTTGATGACCACTTCCTCCTCCATGCTGAGGTCCAGAGCCTCCGCCGCGCTACCAGGGCTGAGCAGTGACTCGTGGGAACGCGACTCCTTCAGCCTCGGCATTAGATGGGATCTGGGGGGGAGGGGAGAAAGGGGACTGAGCCTCCAGCACTCAGCATCTCCGGCGGGCCCTCAGCACAGGCCAGGGTTGCAAGAAGTCTTCCCCCCTTGGGTCCCACGCAAACGCCCACAGAAATGGGCACGGGGGTGCCGCCTCGACCCACCGCAGCACAGTCTGCCTGGCCAGTGTGGGAACAGCCGCAGCTGCCAGGGTTTACCTCCTTCAATCAAGGGGTAAACCACCCGCACGCGTCGCCCACCCGCCCACCGGCACTCGGGCGGCAGAGAGTCCACCTGCAGCGGAAACCGAAGGAAAAGTCCGAACAAAGGAATGGAAGCAAAGCAGCGGAGCAGCAGGGTGGCCACGACCGACCGAAGTGGGGCCCTGGGAGGCAGAGGGATGGGGGGGGGAGGAAGGAAGGAGAGCTGGGCTGGCAGGAAAAGGAGTCTTTGGGGCTGGATTGGGCTAGCGGGGGTCTGCAGGGGGAACAGCCGTGATATGACAAGTCCGACTTCACGGGCCGGCCCTGGCGCCTCCGGAGAAGCAGAGTCCTCCCTCTGTGCGGAGGGGGATTTCTTTCCAGCCCACTTTCCTTGGGATAGGGGCTTGATGGTGAGTGGGGGCTCACTTAGAGCCCCCCTAGCAGACTCTGGGGTGACGGGTTGGAGACTCCTTGGAAGACTTTGGATGGGAAGCAGGAAGGGCCCCCTTTTCCTTCTGCCCCCAGAGGGAGGGAGCTCTTTGGGGGACAATGTGCGCAAAACATTTGTGGGAGGAAGAAGAGTTGTTGTTGGGCTGGGGGGAGGGGGGGGCAGGGGGGAAACCTTGGGGGGAGGGGGACAAATTGGAAAGCCCTCCAGTTGAAAAACCAGGAGGAGCCCTTTGTGACAAACACAGGCTATGAAAGGCATCAGCTGCCCTTTTATCCAACCGGCCCTCCTGATTCTTTGGCTACCCAGACGAACATGGCTGCTTTTCTCCACAGGACCCAGATCAAACCCCCCCCCCACACACACACATCCAGCCAGGGGCTGGCAGGTCATCTGAACACTTTACAAGCCTGGACAGCCCCCAGTTCCAATCCTGAGTGTTCAAGGAAGGGGACTTGGGTGCCACTGAACCACCGAGAGAGAAGCCTTGACCAGATCCTCCCTTGCCGGAGACCGAATTGCAAATCAGAAGATCTCAAAGAGCCCCCCAACCACTGCCTTGCCCCAAGCGTTCCTCCCCCCCCAGCCCCCTCCCGAGAGCGGATAGGGAACGGTCGATGTGGGAAACCTGTGAAGGAATTATTCTAATACATTGCTTAATCGATACATATCCGTTAATTGATTCAAACACGAGATAGAAACAGTCACAAGCGGGACTAGACTAACAAATACGCAGACAGGAAACACATGCAGATGTATGGATGTTTCTATCCACATCTCTATGCGTGTAGATTGAGGGCAAATATTTGTTTCAAAACAAGAGCCTGGCATGCATCATCTCGAAGACGCATCCTTCCTTCTGCCTCCCACCGGACAGAATGCCTCTTCCAGGAGATGCTTCCTTTAAACCTTGAGGCTACAAAAACCGAGGAGAAGGCTATTTGTGCCAAACTGCAATGTGCTAATTCATTTATCAAGCATTTGTTGTGAAGAGGGAAGGGTCAAGGATGGAGGGGCTCCCTGGCTGGCATCCCAAACAGCCGCCTTTTGCACCCCACCAGCGGTGGCTGTGATGCGACGGGCACTGAGAAGGGCAGAACAGCGACCACTTTCCAGGAACGGAGGGCCCAGCCCTGGATGTGAAGTCAGCAAGGCTCCTGCCATTCTCCAGCCACCCCTCCTTTAACCCATTTCTTCCTGCTGGGCTCCCTTGCTGCAGGGGCTGGCCAGCCCCCCAACACACACTCTGGTTCCCTGTGCAACGGCCAGGGGGCAGGGGGCAGGGACCGTCCTGTAGCTGAGCAGGAAAGGCCAGGCTGGCACAGAAGCAGCCCAAGAGGGAGAAGGGACAGTGGCCAGCAAGGCAAGAAGGTCCACCCACTGGCTTCCTTTCCCACACGGAGTGCAAAGACCCTCCTCTCCCCAGCCCCGCTTTCCTCACCGGGAGGGATGTCGCGCTCCAGCTCCACCGCATGGCCTCTCGGGGTGCCCGGTGGCCGAACATCTGCCCCACGGAGACGGGCAGCGTCTTCTTCCCAAATGCACAGCTCAAGCGGCCTCTGTCCCCCTCCCTGTGACCCCCTTCTCGCCTCTCTCGGCACTGCCTGGGCGGCAGCGACGCTGGCAATGGCAGCCCACTGGCGCTGATTGGCCACTCTGTAGCTGGGGAAAGGAGCGACATCTGCTGTTAAAGTCAACATCCACACACTGGCAAGCCAGCCCCCCCCCCCCAGTTGTCCAGGATGCGCTCTTAAGGCAGCCTGGAGGCCCAGCCGGGCAGGGTGTGTGTGTGTGTCTGTGTGAGAGAGAAAGCAGGGTGGCTGGATGCTTCAAACTGGGCAGGAGGCGGAAGGGATGCCTGTAGAAAGTGGGCAAAGGGGAGGAAGCGGGTGGCACAGAATGAACACCTGGGCCAACTTCACTCATCCAAAGCAGAGAAGGGGGCGGGGGGGACAGGATGGAAAAAAGGGGACGCTCCCCACTGCCAAAGGAGAAAGAAACCACCCATGAAATGGATGATGGGCAACGGAGTGGGCGGGGTTGTAGGGAAGGGGCTGATGTGGTGGTGGGGGGTTGGAGACCTCCAACTGAGCTCAGAAGACAAGTGGTGGGGAAGGGGCAGGACCCCCAAAGAGGACCAGGCCTTCTGAATGGGACTGGGGGGGGGAGGACGATCCGCCCCGCCTGCTCCCACCGCAGCCAGGGGCATGAAGGATCTGTCTGCGAAACGAAAGGTACTGCTTGTCGCTGCAGAATCCACACGGCCCCCGGCTTCGGTGGCTTTCTTTAAAAAACAGCCTCTCATCCGCTATTAGCCATGATAGCTGAAAAGGGATTTATCGCTGGCGTTCCTGCCTCGCAGCTTTCCAGAGGCCATTGGCTGAGTTGAGCTACGCTGGCTTTTGAAAAAGCCCCCAAACCTTGGCCGTTATCCAAGCCTCGCTGCCTCTCCTGGAGACTGAAGCTGCCCCTGGACGCCCACCCCCTCTGTGGGTGCCCCTGGGAAGGGGGTCTCCCCTACGGACTGCAGGTATGCCGGACCAGCCCGCCTCTGGCCCCAGAAGAGCCTAACAATTTAAATATTTCCTAGACAATTTAAATATTTCATTTTAATTAATTTTAACTTGTGATTGTTAGTGGTGTTTTTAATTGATTGTCAGCCGCCCTGAGTCCGCAAGGAGAAGGGCGGGATATAAATTCAAATAATAAATAAATAAATAAATAAATAAATAAATAAATAAACTGTGCTTGGCAGCCTCTGGCGAGGCTCCCTCCGTCCCTGCCCAGACCCTCCTTGGCACAGAGGCGGATTTCCCCGCCTTGCAGAAGGATCACAGCCTGAGCGGAAGGGGCACCCTTGCCAAGCCCCTCGAGGCCTCCAGAAAGAGCAGGGGGGAGGCTGAAGGATGTCCCGGGATAATTTGAGGGCCCAGCCACTGGAATCCTGCCTTAAACATCTGGCAAGGAGAAAAAAGGCCCAGCCTGTCACCGAGAGACCCTTTGCAAGCTGGCTCCGATGCCATCCCAACCTCTGGAATGTGCTGGCGGAGGCAGGCAGGTAGGCAGGCCGTGGGTGTCCCCCCGTCTCCAGGACAAGGAATTCTGGTGCCCCAGCCAGAACAGATGGCAGGGGCACCTGTTGGTGCCAGGAAGCGGCCCCTTGTCAGACCCAGGAGAGGTGGGCAGCCAAGGGCAAGGGCAGCTAACCACGTCCAGCAGAAGCCGAGGCCTCTTGCATACAGCAACCCCTGTGCTGCTAGGGGCCCCACTGCCCATGCATAGGGGTGGGAAAAATGGAGGACAAGGACCCCACCCCCCAAGGCAGCTGAGGTCAACTTTCTCAAGGCTCCCGGATGCTGGGAGGCAGAGCAATGATCACCTGGGCAGGGATACCCACCAAGCCTCCTTTCCCACAACCTCTGTTTTCCCAGGAACGAGGGAATTCTTTAAAACAGATTGAACAGCCGAAGAGCGCCACCGACACTCATTCCCAGCTCCCTGTTTATTTCCCAGGCAGAGCAAAAATCTTGGCTGGCGTTCAGCCTGGCTAGCCGGGAACGTGGCTGGGTGCCCACGCCATGTCTGCGTGTGTCCGCATGTGTGTTTGTGTGTGTGCTCACAGGCGCTTCAAGCTGTCACAAAACTGGGAAAAGATACAGAAAAATCTGATGAGATTCTGCTGCTTTTAATCAGAAAATTTGGGTCTCCTCCTCTCTTTTTAAAGCCAGGACCGACATTAAGGCGAAGAACCAGAAATATTTATAATTGCCTCTCAATTTCCCTTCAAGGCTATTGCCAGCTCTGTGACCCCCCGATTATTGTTTTGGAGGACAGAAAAGAGAGACAGAGAGAGAGGGAGAGGGAGAGAGAGAGAGAGAGAGAGATTATTTTTGAATCTCTACCTGCTCCTTCAAAGACCACTTGCAGCCACCCACCCAGGAAAGGACTTCAGCTCTTGAGTGCCCGGCTGGCACGTTGGAGAAGACTGACCCGGGCAAGCTCTGGGTGGGGCTCCAAGGCAGGCCTGGCGAGGTGGGGCTTGGCAACCCCCCAGGTTCGGTCTGCCAGTGAAACTGGGCGAGGCTGCAATGCCGGTTGTGGGGCAGGGGCGAAAGCCAAAAGGGAGCAGAATGCATCCTGGCTGGTGGGTGCCCCCTTTCAGTTGCCCCCCTGGCCTGGTCCCTCTGGCTAATCTGGGGGGGGGCAGAAAAGGGAGGTGGGAAATGGAGGAAAGGCCGGCTGCAGCCAGCCATGGGGGAGACAAAACATTCTGGAGAAGCAGGAGCTGCAGGCGGAGACCCTGCTGGGTTTTATCTCCCTGTTATCAGACGGTCTGAGGCCAAGTGGCCCACGCAGGGCGGCTCTTGTGGGGCAGGGGGCAAGATCTCTCCAGGGCACAAGGGGGAGGAGGAGGAGGAGCTGCCTGCCCGCCAGCCATGACCAACCTGGCCACAGAGGGCAGGGGCTGCGCTCTCCCTGTCTCAGGACGGTTGGCCAGGTAAGACACACCTTTTCAGAAGCACTGGCTTCTGGCTGTCCCTTTCCTACCCCTCCCTTTGCAAACAATTGTTGGTTGCAAAGAAGTTTTGGAAGGTTCTTAAGGGGGGGAGGAGGAGGAGACAGCCCAGCCAGGGTTTTCTGAGCGTCTCCCTCAATCCTGCCCCCCCCTGCGCTGCCAATTGGGGGAGCAAAAGGAGCAGGTGAACCAGAAGTCCCTTTCTTCTCCCTTCCCACATTCTCACAGCTGCCCTGGGTTTCCCAGGACTTCCCCTCTTCCTCCCCCAGGATGATGGTCTTGGGTCCTCCAATCCCCTCCATTCAGCACCCACCTTCCTCACCCCCCACTCCCCCCCCATAAGAGCCCCAGCCAAGAATCTCGGCCCCATTCCCCCCTTTCAGTGCCGGATCGACCTTTTCGCCAAGCGTCTCAGAAAGATATTTGCTTCCTGTCAAACTTCACACAGAGACACACTTTCTCTCTAACTCCCCAAGTCATCCTGAATCTTCTTGAATAATTTCAGGTAGCGTGCTTTTCTCTCTCTCTCTCTCTCTCTTTTTTTTAATCAATAGCTGACAGACTCGTCAAATTACTTTGGGGACCAACAAAGCAATTTTTAAGCAGGCGTGAGCCCCGGCAGAGCTGTCAAACCCACCGAAAGCTAAGAGCAGAAGTGAGGGGCTGAGAAACGCGGCTCAACAGCATTACGCTTTTGTAAACTAGATATTAATTTATCATTAATGAATCACCGTGGAGCAATGACATGCATCCCTCAAAGTTCCCGGCCCTCCCTGGCAAAGAAAACAGAGCGGGGGGGGGGGGGAGAGCACCTTTAGCCGAAGGAGAGGCAAAGGGAAGCTGTAGCCGTCCAGGACAGACTATTTGGGGGTGGCAGGTAGGGGTGCTTAGTTATGAGAATCCATCCACTTTTGGTAAAGGCTGTAGGGAAGAAAAATATCAGCTAGATCCCCCCCCTCCAAAAAAACCAACAACAACTGACAATCTAAGGCCAGGGGGTCCAGTTCTGGTCATCTTCAACTGCCAATGGGAGCTGGAGGGGAGAGAGATTTGGGGGTTTCCAGAGAACCAAATGGACTCTCCATTTTTCAAAGAATAATCTAACTGACCAATTCCTTCCTATCTGGGCAATTCTGCAAAACAAACAAACAAAAAGCGTATTTCCGCTTTACTTGATGTTTTAAGTATTTTTAATCTCTTTATTTGATTTCTTTTCACCAGATGTATAAATCACTCTGCTCAGAACCAACTTTGATTTCATACTTTGCCAGCTTCGCGACAATTCAAACCAGGACAGGCAAACAACGCATCAGCCACCAGGAAAAGCTGCAGTGCTGCCTAACCTTTTCGCCTCCCAAGAGTGGCTGTGCAGTTGGGTGGGGAGAGCCTGCCTGGGGGCCATTCTCGAGGGCAGGGGGCAAAGCTGAGGAGACCCAGCCATCTATCCTGGGGGCTTCAAACCCGCCCCGTGCAGACCCTTCTGGGGGAGGGGGCGATCATTTGAACAGCCTGCCCTGACTCTGTGGCACCGAGAAGAGCAAGGGAGCAGATTGTATTTCTGGACAAGGTCAATTTCTACGGCTCTGGACAGTTTCCAAGATTAAGAACAACCTAAGAAAGACGTCAAAGTCAGTGTGCAACGATCAGCAACACAAACAGCAGCAGCATTTCCTTGGCTGGATGGGGATCTGAGTTCAACTGCACTGACCCATCGATGTCTCTGCCCTCTCCAGATGCAAAACATCCCTTCACAGCTCGGGAACTTCACATCCGCTTTCCTGCGAGGGGAGGAGCTGCAACACGAGAGCCTCAAATCCTTTGCCATGTGACCCAAATCTGCAGCCCAGGAATATCTGGAAGCCTCAGCAAGAAGGAGAGAAATCTGTTGTAGCTTTCCAGGGCTTTGCTTCTTAAGGGGCTGAAAGATGGCAAACTCCAACATTAGGGCCAGGCTGGGCTGGGCCCCCCTCTGTCCCCCCCACTCAGAAAACATCCATCCTAAATGCTGTGGGTTTGCATCCACTCTGAAAGTCCCCAGACAGAATGTTCTTTCTTCCAAAGACTTTATTCCACATACTCTCATCCTAGGCAAAGTGACCTAGTTTTTCAACCATTGTTTGCAAATATCTGATTCTGGAGCATGCTTTGCCTTTTCGGTCATTCTGTTTTTCCTTCTCCCCGCTGGCATCTGCCCCAGCTTCATCCCCAGAGAGCAAAACAGGGGCCATCTCTGGAAGTCTGGAAACAATTTAGGCGTTTGCCGTGGGTTTGGGGAAAAAATTCACAGATACAGGGAGAAGAAGAGACACAAGAGAAGCCACAGACAAACCCCTAATGTTTTTTGAGCAATGCAGAGCAGCAACTAAGAGCGATGCTTGTGGAAATGTTTCGCAGGACCCTGGACCCCTAACCTATTTTGAGGCCCAATCTTGACGAGCGACAGCAAAGCATGGGCAAAGTGAGAAAACCTTCACAAATTTCCTCCACAACGAGATCCAGTTGCCTCACAAGATAGCAATGCCAACAGATGCAGCTCCGCAGTCAGCAAGGACTGGCCATCTGCAAAGGGGCAAGGTCTGCCCCCTCCCCTGCCCCCTTGCTAACCTCCCAGGTTGCCTCACCTGGGAGGCTGGTTTCCTCCTTGGCACACACCCAGCTGGGCCCCCACTGCCCCGTCTCTTCTCTGCAAGCCTTGTGGGGGCTTCTTTGCTCCTGATGGAGAAAGACCGAGGGAGGGAGGGAGGGAGGAAGAGGGAGAAAGAGGCCCTGGGCGCACACTCACCCTCAGGGAGAGAGAGCCCCACTCAGCGGCCGAGTCCCAGGTCTCTTTCGGAGGAAGCCAACCTTGCAGTCTGAAGGATCCCCTCCATACCAAGAGCTTCCAGAAGCCCTGGGAGGGGGGGAGGCTGGGAAACACTCACACACACACCCCCCGCCCCGAAGCAGGAAGTGAGCTTGTGAGTCCTCGGCCCACCTCCTTGTATGGTGCCAGCGCTTGGCCTCTGCGCACGAGGGCCTGGCTCCCAGCCCAGCTGCTTCTGGCCTCAGGAAACTGTTCCGGCAGGCAGGCAGGCTGTCCCTCCACAGAAACGGTCCTGGGAAGGAGGGTATTCAGCCAGCCCCCTTAACCCCTGCGGATGCCGCCTGTGGGAGGAGGCAGACCCCACTGGCTGTGGAGCTGCTCCGGAGGTGGGTCTGGGCAGTTTCCCCAGAGGAAAGCAGGGCTGGGACCCCAGGGGGCAAGCTGCAGATTATTGGGGAGGGGGTGGATCTGAATTACATTGGGAGTCAAGCCAGAGGGGTTTAGGTTGAGCCCAGGGCAGGGGGCAGCGAAGGCTTCCTCCGAGCCCAGCTGGGTCTGGCGTTGGAAAGCGCGGGAGCCTCTGCCCGCCCTCAGGGCTCCTCCGCCCTCTGGGCCATGCAGGAGGCCCAAAGTCCAGAGAGACGCTTTCTCCATCCTCACTTCCAGAAAAGGCAACTTCCCTGCACTGCAACCTCTTGGTCCTCTCAAGGAAATAAAACACGGCAACTGGAAAAAGGTTCGAAACCGCTCCGTCCCGCACTGCAGTGTTTCTGTCTCACTCCATCTCCCAATTTCATGCAAGAGGGAGGGGATTCAAAGGGACCCCTCCTGGGGCCCAACCGGAACATCCTGAGCAAGGGGTTGGACTAGATGACCTCCAAGGTGCCTTCCAA
>NW_015388300.1:311791-323033 GCF_001527695.2 Protobothrops mucrosquamatus
TCTTCTTCTTCTTCTTCTTCTTCTTCTTCTTCTTCTTCTTCTTCTTCTTCTTCTTCTTCTTCTTCTTCTTCTTCTTCTTCTTCTTCTTCTTCTTCTTCTTCTTCTTCTTCTTCTTCTTCTTCTTCTTCTTCTTCTTCTTCTTCTTCTTCTTCTTCTTCTTCTTCTTCTTCTTCTTCTTCACCTCCTCCTCCTCCTCCTCCTCCTCCTATTATTATTATTATTATTACTACTACTACTATTATTATTATTATCCCCCAGAGAAGGCGGCTTGAGGAGCAAAGTCCAGGGAGAGGACATTCCTGGGGGCCTTTGAGAAGGCCTTATCGCTTCTTCCTTCTTTCCCAGCCAGTGGTAACTCCTTCACCTGGACTTTGTCACCAGAGATAAAACATCTGCTTTGCAGAAAAAGGAAAGCACTGGCTTTTTTTGGGGGGGGGCGATGGGGAGAGCTGCAAAGGGACACTGCTGCTGACCTTCAACCATCTCAATACTCAGATATTCTATCACAAAGCTGTATAGAAAACTGATCATTTAGACACTGATACCGCAACCTCCATCCGGGTATGTCAAAACCCCCAAAGCAGGGATAAATAAATTTTCGCAGGGCTGCACGTTGTGTGTTTTGCTGTGTCAGGTGGCCTTCAACTCTGCTCAGATAGGGAGAGAGTCTTAGCTTAGTGTTTTACGTGATGCACGGTGGCTTAGCCTCCAGTGAGCCTGGCCTTGCGTAAAAGCCACCCAGCTTTCGCGAGGAGGGAACACCGTCTCCGAATCGCTCAGCCTGCCCAGCCTCTCCTCAAAGCCTCCTCAGCTTCGCAAGAGCCCAGTTCCACCTTGGGGAAAAACACAACCAGCGACGCACAGCTGATCTTCTAACTCGAGATCCTTCGGAGACATTTCATGCCAACAAGTTCTGCATTAATGAGAAACGGTGTCTCCAGCCCCCCCCTTCCCCCTCCCTCCAAAAGGAGCAAGCCTGGAGCTACTGCTTCAGAGCGCGCTCGGAAGAGACGGGAACGAATCCCACGGCTGGGACTCGCGTGCATTTATTGCTCCGACTGCCAGACTATTTATTGATCCTTCCGGCTCCTTGGCTAGGAGAGGGAATCGCGAGGTGGGCTCTTTCTCCACCCAGGAGAGGGGGAATTGGGTGGAGGGGAGAACCCACAGGCTGAATCGATCCACAGAGGAGAGGAGCAGAAAACCCAGGGAAGGATCCTGCCACCCACGCATCGCCCATCGCCAGCTGACGGGGTGCTTCCTGCACCCGTCCCGACAGCCAAACCAGCAAAGGGGGTCCTTTTCAAGGGCAGGGCCTGCAGCCCCTCCCTGGTAGCCACCCAGTGAAGTCTTCCCTTAGCAGCAGTCTCCCCCCCCCCCCTCGGTGATCCCAGAGGATGGCAAAAACGGGCAGGGAGAGAAGGCAGCACAGGGGGCTTACAAGGACGCCAGGCCCCCTCCCCTCCTTCAGACTCGGCCAGAGCCATCATCCCCCAAAGGGGCCCCGACAGGCTCACCATCTCCTGTTCAACAATGGCACCACTGCCTTTTAAGTGGACAACGATGAAGTCATTTGTTTATCGCTTTTGGCACGACTGCTCGGTCCCACTTCACCGCCATAAATCTCACAGCAGTCCACTTGAACATCGCCACCACCCCGGCTCCACCTGCTAGGCTCCGGTGCTCCCCCCCCCCCGAAATCTCCCGCAAGCAGCCGGCAAAGGCACCCCCGGAGCCCTGATAAAAACAATACCTGCGGTCAGCAATGGAGGTTGCAAGGCTGTGGGAAAGAGGGACCTGTGGAGGGAAGGGGGTGCTGCTTCTCCTCCTGCCCAGCACCTGTTCTTTAATCAGGTTAAGATCCGTCTAAACATCTGTTCGGGATGCTTTGCCTGGGAAAGGCCGAGTGCCCGGACTTCCCTGGGCTGACTCAGATGGCCCAGAGCCATCGGCCAGGGTGGGGGTGCAAACGGCACAAGGAAGGGTGGGAACCACATAAGAGGACACAACAACACACAAATGCCAGCTGAGCTCTGCTCCTGGACAAACTGGCCGGGTTGCTTTAGTTCTCCAGAAGCGGCCGACTCGCCATGTAAGTGAGCAGCTAGCCCGAGACCAAGGGGAGACCCAGAACTGCACAGCGGAAGCCCCCCCCCCGGCCTCTCTCTGCCCCCCCTTGTGCATTAGAAACAAATGCTAAGCACGGGGTGGGGTGTCTGCCTTGAACGGCACCAGAATTTTGGCAGGTGGGGGCTGTGCAAAAAGCAACTCCTGTTGAACCTCTACCTGCCTGCAGCTCCCAGAAAGACAAACGGGCATCTCCAAGGCAACTTCAGCCCGGACTCTCTCTGCTGCTGGGGCTGCCGGGGGCGGGCAGAGCGGGCTGGACAGCGCCCAGCGCACCCCGTTGCCCACGGGCGCAGCAACGCCCCGCTCCAAGCACGGAAGCAGGACCCGGGGGGGGGGGGAGGGGGCGACGCCTCAGCCAGGCCGGCCTCCCCTCCGCCCCAAAGGAAATGCAAGGCAGCTGCTCTCCTCTGCAGGACGGAAAGGACCCCCCCCCGCCCCCTCCCGAGTTCGCTCCCGGAGCAGGCCGGGCGAGCCCGCTCGACTCGGCCGCAGAGCCCGGACGAGCCAGCGCCTCACCTGGGCAGGCAGCAGTGCCGCCACCGCCGCCACCGCCGCCTCCGGGGGAGCTGCTCCGGGCCAGGCGTCTCGTCTCGCCGCCCTCCAGCATGGCGCTCCGGCCACCGACGGGCAGGCAGGCTGGCTCTGGGCAAGGGGCGCGCGGCGGAGACCCCCGGCCCGCCCGCAGCTGCAGCCGCCTCGCCTGGCCGGCTTCCGCGGAAAGGGAGGAGACAAAGGCGCGCTCGGCTCGGCCCGGCCCCTCCTCGACCCCGGCTGGGAATCCCGACAGGGAGGGAGGGAGGGAGGGAAGGAGGGCCGGCGCGCGCTTCCACCCGGAGGGGGGGGGACTGCTACGGCGGAGCTCTCTGCAGACGCTCAGAGGCGCCCTGCCAGCTGGAGGGGGCGTCGGAGACTGAGAGGGAGCCCGGCTCTGCTCCTGACAGCGTTCCCCCTTCCCAAGGGCCCTGAATGGGGCTGGAGATGAGGAAGGGAGGGAGGGGGGCCCTTCGGGAGCAGCCCACCGGCCAGTCCCTCCGGCCACTTCAGACTGAAGAGGTGGTGGCTGCCCTGGTTAAGCCGTCTGGGTAGAGAGGGCAGGGGGACCAGAGGCCCAATGGGCGGAGGGAGTGCCTGCCTGCCTGCCCAGAAAGCCTCAGCCTGGGAAAGACGGCCACTTGTAGCCCTCTAACCCTCACTCTGGAGGCCCCGGGCAAGGAAGTCCCAGCCTCTCCAGGGGCAGCTCTGGAGGGGGGCAAAAGGGCCTCTGGGCCCTTCTCCGTCCTGAGGCATTCTGCAAGGTAAACCCCCACCAGGTAGGCAGCCGGTCTCCCCCCTCCCCCCACCATCTTGCCCATTCTGTAGAAGAGATGCCAACGCAGCCCGAAGCACCCCGAGACACAGGTCCGTCTCCCACCCGTGCACGGCAGCCCGGATCCGGGTCGGGCAAATTCTGGCTTCTTTGTGTGTATCCAGGTTGCCAGAAGAGAGAGACACCCATCTGCAAAGAATTGGCAACGGGCACAGACAGACGGCCGGAAGGTAAACAGCGTGGGCGAGCTTCGTGGCATCTGTGAAGTGGCAGAGTGTGGCAGATCCCAAACATGGCGGCAACGGCTGTGAGTTTCTGTTTTCTTTTCAAAAAGAGGCTTTTGTGGTGGGGGGGAAGGGAGGGGAGGATGACTCATCCTTGCAAGGGAAAAAAGGACACTGGGTGCCACAGCATTCAAGACTGGTTGTTCTTCAATGATGGCGGCGGTGATTGATCACCCAGTCAGCCAGATGTTTGGGCTGGATTTGGCATTTTGGTCCACCCGTCAAGCCCTTCCCAAGGACCTGGGATGGGCAGGTGTGCATGTCAGTGGGTGTTCAAAGCAGCATCGCAGGATGTCAGCTCTTCCAAGCAAAGCTGCCTTCTGCAATTGATCGACGGGGATGTTTGTCAATGTCGATGGTGTTCAAGTGCTGCTCCAGATGTTTTGGGACTGCACCCAAAGGCTTTTATCACTGTCTTGGCTTTCATTTGCCACAGTCATTTCACTTCTGTTTACAGGTCTTTTTATTTTGTCATTTTCTCTTCCGCCGGTTCCAGGTACTGCCACGTCCAGTATCCAGACTTTTTTTTTTTTTTGTCTTCCTTACCGACGATGGTTATGTCTGGGCCGTTCTGCAGCAGGTGCTTTTCTGCCTGAATTCTAAAGTCCCAGAGCTTCCTCGTTTTTATTTTTATTATTGTTATTAAAAGCATGCCTGCAAATTAAAAGTTAATGGAGCAGATTTAATGCTGATGTCAGGCAATCTTCCACCGAGGGCTGGTGCTGGCTGCAGCCAATGGAGAGCTCGCTTCGCCATGGGGCGGAGATCCCGAATCCCTGCAAATGGATCCTGGGCCCAAATGGAGTCGGCCGGGGAATGGTGGGCCAGCCGTTCCCCTGTCCTCACAACAAAAGGGCCCTTCCTGCAAGTGCCCCCATCCTTCTGTCCCAGTCGGAGAGAACTTTGATCTAGAGAAGCGGCAACCTCTGCTGGCTTTTCAGCTCAAGGAACAGGGCAGGATGTGATTTCCTTCAGATGAAAATTACAGGGCCCGTCTGCGGTCGGTGTGATGTGGACCCTGGCTGCGTTCTGCCGAGGCTAAATATGGCTGATTGGCCTGTAGCATTTCCTTCCTGGGAAGCCAGAAGCTCAAAGAGAGGGACTCGGCAGCTGAAGGTAATTTGGACTCCTTGGAAAGGAAAGGACCGGGAGATTTCACATGGAGCCCATAGATTGATCGATCTACCCAGGTTCGGCAGCCGTATCTTCATCCAGGAATGTGCCCTGACGTGCACAATCTCTGTTTGTTAACTTTAAAGCATTTAAAGCATTCTTCCTCGCATCCATAATTTCAACTCATTTTTGTGCATGACCAGCGAAGTACTTGATCTTGACCATTTCGAGATATTGTGTGGAGCCAAGAATGACCCCCACATTCTCTCACTGTTTTCCCAGCCTTCTAACCACCCCTCCATTCCCCCCCCCCCACACACACCCCAGAAAGATCACGCTGGCTGGGGATTCAGAGGGCCAGCCTGCCTATCTTGGCACAGGGGGAGAGCAGGCCTGAGAGGTTCCTGCAGAGCCAGCTGTGCAGCACACACTCAAATGCCCCCCCCGAACCTCTGGCCCAGATGTGCTCTTCCTGGGCTTCCCCAGGGTTATGCCTACCTGGAAGAGGTTGTGCTCAGGAGAATAAATCTCTCCGAGAGCCAAATCAGCACATTATCTCTCCCACAACTCCTGGCTGGGAGGCATCTTTGTTTCGCTTGTCAACCTGCTAAAACAGACAACCTCTCCGGCAGCCACAAAACGTGGGACACAGTCAACTTTCCTTCCACCTGCCCTGCTCTGCAAGGGCCCCACATCTTTCCTGGGTCCACCACAGGGGCAGTTCAGGCCCACTTCCTAAGCCACGTTCTGCTTAGCCAAGGTCCTGGAATAAGCCGCGATGGCAGGCACTCTACTACCTGCTAAATCCAAAACACACAGAGCTGGAAATTACAGATTACAGAGCACAAATAGTTGGGGACATACAACCCTAAATGAATGTTTCTCAACCTTGGCAACTTGAAGATGTGTGGACTTCAACTCCCAGAATTCCCCAGCCAACCTTGAGAAGCGCTGTCCTAACTACATCATGGATCCTCAGAATTGCTACAACTTTGCAGTGGCTCTATTCGCACACCCTGGCTAATGCATTAATCTATTTGCTGGATTTGCATGATACACACACACACATACACACACACACAACAAAAAAATGAAAGCTCAGCAAAGTTGGGATATTCTGCAGATAGAGCTTACCGGATTTGGTTCCGAGTGTTACGTGACCAGGGCAGCTGCTTTTTAAGCTACGTGACAGATTGTTGGGAGGATTAAAACCAAGGTGGGGTGGAAATTGTTTATGCTTGTTTGAGGTGGGAGAGCCTGGGTCTTGAGGGCAGATGGCCTGAAGGGAGGGTTGCTTCTGTGCCATCTGGAGAGGCCTCGCTGGGCTACCTGGGTGGGCACCCCACATGTCACAGAGTCAACTCGATTGCTCCCAGGAGGGGCCACATTGAGCCTCCATGTCTAGAGGCACTCTAGCCCCAGTGACCTGCATGGGGGCTTTCCTGAAGGGCTGTTTTAGCTCCCGCTTGTTAAGGGGGGAGGAGGTGGGACCCCAGAATTCCCAGTCTGGGGGAGAGGGCAGAGAGTCTCATGGGCAATAAGCCAAGATTGCCCTCTGCCCTCTTCTTTGCTGCCCTTTTGGACCCCTCGCCCATTCTGGATGCCACTGATCCATTCTGGGTGCCAATGACAGAGCTAGCTGGCAGGGCTATGCTACCCCAGGAGCTGCAGCAGAAGACTGCCAGGAGAGCCGGCCTCAGACAAAGCCACCCTGTCCAGGCCATCTTGCCTATGGGCTCCTGCCGTTTCTTCTCCTCCAACACGGCCCTGGTGTGATGTGTGGCACCTTGCCCACTGTGATCTGAGGGCTGTTGGGGGAAGGGAGGCTCTGCCCCCCCCCCGGACAAGTTGTGCCAGGCAAGACACGGGACAGGCCACAGGCAGGGCGAGTGCAGTGCCAACAGGCCGGCTGCCCTTGCACATGGAGGCTCCATCGGATGTGCCCAAGGAGGAAAGCAGAACCCTGCTGGGTTAGGACAAGAACACCCCCCCAAAAAAATCTGATGCAGGCACTCCTGCTCCTCTCTGGGGAGTCCAGCAGAGGAGCATGGAGGCGACAGAGCATCGAGCAAAACAAGCCGTCTCTGGGGGGCAATCGAGTTACCGAGATTAAGCGAGTCCCCTCATCACCAGTCATAATTAATTTGGGAGGGAAGCAGGCAGCGATCATCAACGTTCTCTTGCCTCTTCCTCAACCAGGAGTCCATTTCTCACTCGTGCTGGGGGGCCATTTTTGAACCATTACGGGGGGGGGGACGGGAAGCCAGAGAGGGCCCCGGTCAGGTTTTCCAAGCCAGTTGACCCTCCTTGATCCAGAGAGACCATTTCAAAGGCGGCAAAGCCAGACGGCCCTGGAGAGGGTCTCACGGGCTGTTCAGCTTTCAAACCAACCAGGCTGGGGCCTTCCTTCACCTCCGCAGCTGCTTAGCTTAAAAATCACGTCCTCTGCTCAGGCAGGTCCAACGAGAGCTTTCCAAGCACAGCGATGCCTTCCAGACATGGCATCAGAAACTCAGAAGTCACGGAGAAGAGGCAACTTCTCCAGACAGAAATTTGAATATCTCCCCTCGCTACAAAGTCTTAAAAGGCACCTCCGAAGCTCTGAGGCCGCGAAAGGTCTCTTCCTCGCCTCTTTCAAGCAAAAAAGAAAAAGAAAGAAAGCAACTTTAGGGCTTTAACCCTCTCTCTCTGGAAAAAGGAGAGAAAGGTGAAAGGCGCTCAATTATTATCCAAGGTCAATGAGAGTTTGCATAAAACAGGTTTTTTTTTTAAATGCACGTCTTTGACTTTGCCTTCCGAAAATACAGATTCTTGTTAACCCAGAACATCTGCTCGGATCTGAAAGTAATTATCAGGCAGGGGGGGGAAGGCCTCGAGTGAAGGAAGGGAGAGGAGACAAGACACCTTTCTGCAAGGCTGGGCAATGAGCCCCGTTTTGACTGCAGCGCAAGAAGACCCAGCCACCCGAGGCTCCACCCAGGAACAGAAATTCCTGGGTTTGCCTTGCATTCTGCAGGGCACCAGAAGAGAAGAGGACCGCAGGGAAGGAAACGGTGGCTACTTGTGAAGGGAGTCTTGGCTTCTGTATTTAAATCCTCCCACCTCCCACTTGTAGGGACCCGGAATTGGCCATACAGCTGTGGCTCCTTTGGTGGCCCACAGTGGGGCCACTGACCAGGTGGCCCATGTGGCAACCGGCTTCCAGACCGGAGGGAGGGGGCAAAGCTGTGGGGAGAGGAACAGGCTGGGATGGGGCAGGGTCCAGTTTCTCGTCCCCACTGCTTCTGGAGCAAGCCCTCTTCTTCCTTGCCAAGACTTCTCTCTGCCTTTCATCTCCAGTTGTGATCTCACTCTCTCATTTTTCCCTCTCCGTGCAAAGCCGGCCCAACACCTTCCCAAGCAGAATTATCCGAAGGCACATTTCTCAGCCACAGCAGCCGGCTGCACTGGAGCGAGTGTACGAAGTGTTATTACAAGAACGGACCCGATATTGCACCCCTGTTGGGCTAGAGGATTAATTAACTTTCCTGCATGGATGCATCTTAAAAACCTGGGGTAATTTAGGGTTCAGGATGTGAGCCAATCACCCCCTCCCCCCCCCACACACACGCGCAGCTTCCCTCTCCTGGCCTGCCTCTCCTTCAAACTCAGCCCAGCCAGGAGGCACAGAGGAAAAATGACCTAGCCAAAAACCAGGACAGTTTCCCCATCCGTGGAAGTTGCCAAGACAGTTGGGAAGGAAAGGGCTCAGTTGGGGGTTCAAGGCTGATGGGGGCTCAGCTGGACATGGGGGGGCGGAGGGACAGGGAGAAGACCCCCCCCCCTCCTAAGCCCGATTTTTGTCCTCCAGCAGGAGTTTAAGCAGGTGTTGGCTGCTTTCCCAAGACGGGAAGGTTTAAGAGAGAAACTGGAGAGGGGGGACACCTCCTTATGGTTCTGGGGGGGCCAGGAGCCAAATGCAGGAAGGGGACGATGGACTGGCTAGATGGTGATTGGGCCACAATCCACTGAGACTTGCAGTAGTTTACAAAAGAGTACAGTTAATGCGTAGTACAACAGTTAAAGTCAACTCAAGATTAATTTAATGTCGGTGCAACGGAAAAGAATTCTTATTCTTTAAAGAATAAATTTTGCTTGCCTCCCCTCCCCAGATCACCACTTGGTCTCCACACCTGCATCTCAACCTCACTCCCCCCTTCCTTCCGACTTGTCCTTCTCCCCCAACACACAAGCAAGCATGGGCGCACACACACACCCTCCCACAGTCCTGCTGCATTTGTGCAATGCATTTTGTTGTCATCCTTGCTTCTGCAAATTATAGGCTATAAAGAATTAACGACCGATTATAAATCAATTTACTGCGCTGGGAAACAACACAACAAAATATTTTGCATGGGGCAGCTTTTCAAAAGAAAACTAATTAGCTGGGTTCATGTTTTAATCTTCAGAAAATTAGAGGAGGACTGGAGAATTTTTGCCTGCTAAGGCAGCTGGGGGAGGGGGGTGCATTTGTATGCACTGGCACCGGCCCAATATTTTGCAACCAGAATGCACAAAAACGATTCAAGAGACCAACCCAGACAGCACAAACCTCTAGTTCTCAGTGATGTGATAAATGAGCGTAAATATCCTGGCCTCCAGACACCGACCTGGTTGGGGGAAAGACCGAACGGCAGTCTCTGTGCCGGATAGATGAGCTTCATCACATTTTATAGAAGTGGCTGAAATGATTCTCTGACAGATTTGGGGTCTGTTTCCTAAACGGGACCAGTGGCATTAAATGCAGAGGTATTTGCTTTAAAAATGTGAACTTTGCTCCACCTGGTCACTCTGCAGCAGAGCCAGAGCTCCACCTCCATGAGGACTAGGTTCTTGGTTCTTTGAAACAACACTTAGAAAGAGTTTCAGAGTCCAGGAACGCCTTGGCAAGAGGGACAAAGAGTCCAGGTGGACATCAGGACGCAAGGACCCACCTCTTTGAGGGGGGGACTCAGGACTGCGAGCATCAGTGGCCAAGCAAGAGACACGAGGCTCCTTCCGCCCGTTTCAAGGGTAGGCAGAGACTTCTGCCCTTGGTCGGAGAAATGTTCCCTTGTCTCATAAAATCACAGTCGCTAACAGGGAGGGGCTGTCATCAGCCTCCCAAGCACAACGCTTCATTGTTGTAATTAAGCAGGACATCCAAAGAACGTCCTGGCTCACGCAGGGAAAGGTCAGGAACGGCCACCATCCATCCTGCCGCTAATTGCGAGACACGCGGATCCAATTAGCCCAACGTTCCTGCACAGGCGGTCCAGGGCAGGGCCTCCCTCCTCCCTGCCCACCCTCCAGCTGAAGGGGGCGCTCTCGGCTTCTCGGCCCCCAGGGAAGGCCTGGAGGGAGGCAGGGGGGCAGTTTAGAGGGCGAGAGATTTCTCGTCCCTGGCTTGGCATTTTGTAGGAGAGCCGCTGGGGAAGGGAGGGTGTGCCGGGCACTGCCCAGGGTGCGGAGAGTGGCAGGAAGCTAACTGCCCCTTGGCCATCATTCCCAGATGGTTCTTAACCCCTTCAGGACCCTGGACAGGGCAGGCAGTGGAGGAGCTGGCCCATCTTTGCAGGACCTCTGAAAACGTACCTCAGGGACATAAGCCGAACTCCACCCCACTCCCCACCACCCTTAGCTCAGCCGCCCTCGGGTGCCTGCAGGCCCTTCGGCTCCTGCTGAGCTGAACCAAATGCCCACGTAGGTGCAAGTCCGAGGGAGGGAGGGCCCTGCACACCACCCGCAGGAAAGGAGTAGCTGGCTGTGACTTTGGGGCGTACTTGGGGGTGTGGAACAGCACAGCTGTGTCCTACAGGTGTGAATGCTCTCATCCTACCTGTTGGGAAATGGGAACAGGGTGAAACTCTTTCTAGAGTCAGACCCCCACAAGAACACCAATTTTATTTGCAATAATCCATGGGAAAGATTAGCAGGTTCTCCCTCCCGTCCTCACTGCCCCTCTCACGTTGAGGGCACCAAGCATCCTGTCTTAACCTGGGGGGCAAGCTGAGCCTCCAGGAGCCCCACATCCCCACCCCCAGGAAAGCCAGATCGTGGGTCAAACAAGGCAGCAGCTCGGCCTCTTTTCAAACCAGACATCGCCCGTCTCCTCATGAGCCACCTTGACCCTCAGCCCAACCCCAATAACTTCTTTACCCTGAGCCGTTTGGCGTTCTCCGGCCCTGATTTCTCCGGGCCTCCCTCCAGACGGCCAGTTCGGTTCCTGCAAAGACGGAGCCTGCTGGTGCTTACAAATGAGGCTCCCCAGCCCGGCCCTGCCTCCCCCCTTGGCACATTCAGCCACACGAGCAGAGGGTGGCTGTGCAGTGCCAGAGGGGGGGCTTGTTAAAACCTGCCTCCAACTCTGAGCCGACAATAGGGACATCTG
>NW_015388300.1:323133-341723 GCF_001527695.2 Protobothrops mucrosquamatus
GAGAGAGAGAGAGAGAGAGAGAGAGAGAGAGAGAGAGAGAGAAGGAGGGGATGACAAGGAAGGGAATTCCACAAGGTTTGCAAACTATTGACAGGTGTCATTGTAAGGCTGGGGGTGGGGGTGGGGGGATGGTGGATTTTATTTCAGTCCAGCATAACTACCTGTCAGTCCTTGCCGGAGGGAAAGAGGGCCTTCTCTCCCCCCCCCCACCAGGCCTTTCCCCTTGCGGAGATGGTCCGCCCTCCTCACCTTGCTTGGCAATCGTCTTTTAAGACAGTCATTAATTCAAGACCCATAATTAGCTCTCTGGTTGCAGAAGCTCCGCACCAGCGAGTTCCATTAAGGCAGCAGATTTGCAGACCCTCCGCAAGGTGAACGAAGGAAGGCGCAGCCCCCACGCAGAGCGGGCGAACCTCCAGGGGCTCCTGAGTCCTCCTCTGACCCCGCTCCCCTCGGGACTGCCCCCCTGGGGCCACCTCAAGTAATTGGGGGACAACATCTTGCAGGCCCGTTGCTGCCCTCTCTTCTCTTCCGGCAGGACCTCAAAGCTGCTTTTGGCTCCTCCGCGGGGCAGGGCTGGGCTCCCCCCCCCAGCTCAGGAGGCCCTGCTCCCATAAGCAGAAGAGAGCCCTCAACCCCTCGACCTATGTGGCTTTCCAAGTTAGGGCTAAATGCCCCCTCTGTGCTGAGCGAGGCCAGGAGTTGCCGGGCTCTTACTGCTTACAGAGACTCTCATCCAGGCCCTTTCTCAGCTCCTGAGCGGGTGCTGCTGCCCGGGAGGGGGCCGGGGGTGGATGCCAGGCCCTTTTTCTCGGCCAGCCCTTCCTGAGCCCTCTGCCAGGAATCGCAATGTCCCCCCCCCTCCCGCAGGCAGATGTGTGTGAATCAGGTGAAATCTGTGGAAGTGTCCACCTCTTTCTGTCCACAGCTTTCCTTCCCTCATCAGCAAAAGAAAGTGACCTGCTTTTCCTCTCTGGCTCTTAAAAAGCGCTCCTGGCTTGAGAAGGGGAAAGGTCGGGGACTGGGGGGCATCACGGCCTGCTTTTGATGAACTCACAGCCTTTTTCTTTCCAGGACACACACAGCCCCGGCTGCACCCATGAAGGGACCCGCCGAGAGAGGGACGCGTTCTGCAAAGAAAGGGAAACCCGATGGGGAGACGGGGAGGGGAAAGAAGAAAATGGAACCGTTTCCTAATAATTAAGAATCTTTTCTTTTCAAACTACACAGAATTCACGCTGCCCTGGAAGAGATCAATACTTTAATTTAAAGCACTTGGCTTAGTTACACACCCATGCACTTGCATCAAAGGAAGCGGGAAAAGAAAAGTGTTTTGGTCTTTTCCCAGGAAGTTACAGCAGAATGTTTACAGTTATATTTTAAAAATCTATCCATCCATCCATCCATCCATCCATCTAGCTATCCAGCTATCTCTCCAGCTATCTATCGTCTCCCTTGCTTTCTGAGAGAGAGGCCTTTTTGCGCTGATGTTCCTGTGCTGTGTTTTCATTGACTGATGTGCTCCATTGTTGCTGTGCATAATTCTGCAAGCTGCACAAAGTGTGCTGGGGCTGGGCAGGACGGAAATACAATTTGCAAGCAAATAGCGCAAAGCAAATTGTGCAACGGAAGCAGCAGGACCCTCGTCCTTTGCACAGCACCGAGAAGGTGAGATCTGGGCCCCAAGGAGAGTGCAATGATAACATCCGATCCTGGGGGAGCACAGGGTCAGAGGAGACCCAACAGTGGGGATAGGACTCTGCCCTCCGCAGCCCCATTATCCCCAGCCTGATGGATTGGCTAAACTCGAATTTTGAAAACACGCTGATAAGGGTTTTCTCTGGCCTCAGCCAAAAAAACCTCCTTTTCTTGCTCCATTGATTGCTGTGGATTATTGGTCTTTTTGCCTCCATCGATCATCAGGGATTGATTTTTGTCAAGTTCAGGGAAGCCTCTCCGGGACCCTGAGCTGAGGAATTGGAGAAAATATCTAAGGCAAATAAAGGCCAGGAAAGCAAGCGGGGGGCTGAATCCGGCAGCCTCAATGGCTGTGAAGGCAACTGCCTGTAATTTGGAGGGTCCGGGAAAGGTGGACGCCCCCTCCTGGCAAGTGAGGGGGGGGTCAAAGAAGAGAGATGGTACATCAGTTTCCCCACCTGGTGCCCTCCAAGGATCACAATTTATGGGGGGCAGCCTCAAAGCATCCAGAGGACAAAGGCTGAAATCACGGGTCTTCCGCCATTAAAACCAACAAGTGGAATTGGGATTACAACCCCTGGGAAACCCCCACTTTCCTGGGTGCTGCAGAACAGCCAACGTCCCTTTGGGGCAGGGTCAGCCAGCCCCGTGCCAGGGCAGGATGGTGCCAAGCCAACAGAGGCATCCTGGCAGGACCAGGCCCACCACCCTGGGAGAACTCTCCAGGGTCCTGATTTCAGCAGCCTTTTATACAGGTTTCAGCTTTGGCCGCCCTGCTGGCAGGTTCTGCCTCGTGGCCCAGAGTGGCCATTTCATTTCTCTCCACGGGCTCCATCCAACCAAAGCCGCCCCTCGGCCTCTTCTACAAATAGTCGTTTCTCTTCTGCAGAGAGAAACCAAAAGGATGGCTTCCAAAATGGGGAGCCAGAAGCCATGATGGCTACGTGGATCTTCCCTAGACTGTGACAGTCTACCCGGCTGGTAACCGGCTGGGACTGAAGGCAGGCGGGCCATTGGCTTTTAGTTCCCCAGGGCACTAGGAGACAAATCTGGAACAGCTTCTGATCTTTCCTATTTTGGAATGGCACCTTCCCAAAATATGTCACTTTGGCCCAATCCGTTTGAACAAAAGGATGGCAGGAATGAATGGACTTATTGGGGGGGGGTCTGGCTTCAGTCAGGGGAATGGCCTCTCCTTGCAAAAACTCCCAATTAAGGCCCTGTTTCCGGCCTGTGGGATAAGGACTCAGCATCAGTCACCACGGCCAAAGTCAACCCCAGGAGGGCTTGTTAACAAGCAGCTTTGCTTAAAAGCCCCTCTGCTCACGGATTGATGGGGGGCTGGCTGGCCAAGCATCTCCCTCCAAGTGCCCCTCCCTTGCCCACAAAAACCTGACAGGCTGCCTGGTGACCCCCCCCAGAAGAAATCAAGTGTGAGACTTACAAACAGCTCCCTGGCTGGGCTAGAATCCCCCCCCTCCTCATTAAACACTCTTCCATTGCAGGAGGAGGGGGAGAGCTGGGTTGAACACTAGGAGACAGTATTCACAGCAGACTCAAATTCAGAGGGATGGGGCGCTAGTCCCCTCTGGGGGCTTCAAAGCACTCCCTCCCACTGGCTTAAAATTCTAGGGTAGACTAGATGATCTCTAGGTCTCCTCCAAGTAGCCTATTCCACAATTCTACCTGGGACAGCTCCCAGAAATTCCAGTGCTGAAGGCTGAACAGGTAGATTTTAACCAGGGCTTGGGGCAGCGTTTCCTGATATATGGAGCCTTTTCCAGCAGTTGGGGGGGTGGGCTTTCCGTGGCACACCCATTCCCGCCTCCCCCCCCCTCTTGCCTAGCGGATAGAGAGTACCAGATGCCAGGGTCTACCCACTAGGCCAATCATCCCTCTGGAGGCTTTGAGTTAAAAGGAGGCAACACAAACATGTATTGTCAAGTTCATCAATAAATAGGTAAAAACCAGCCAGCTTCAGACCTTTTCATCTCTTTGCAACTAACCCTCACTTCCGCCCCCCCCAATAACAGAATGCCACAGACGCCCAGTGCTTCTGAGACCGATCAGGATACCTCTTGGGGGGGGGAGTAGGTGCTCAAGCACCCTCAACAAGATGGAGTCTGCCAGCACCCTTGGAAAGGATTGGGCAAAGGGAGAAGGTGGCCGAGGGGGGGGGAGCAACGGGGGGGGGGGAAGGAATGGGAAACTTCCCATCTCAAGAGAGCTTGCATCGCAGGCATCTGCCTCCCCCTCCCCCCCCCAATTGGGGCTGCTTGCCAAGGATGAAAGGAGCCGCCAGGGGCGTGGTCCAGGCAAGCAGAGACCAAGCCAGGAGACCAGCAGATGGCTGGCTGGACAGTAAACAGGAAGGAGAGCGGGGGAGGGGTGGGAGAAAGACCAGGCCAAGAAAGCCAGACCCTCCCCGGGCAGAACCAGCAAGGCCCCCCCCCCCAAAAAAAACTGAACGGCCCAGTTTTGCCCAGATGCTGGTTTAAAAACTCCCTGCCATGATGCCCGCAGGACCACCCTCCACCTCCGGCTGGTGAGAGGCCGCGGTGGCTGTGATGGCATCTTAGGAAATGCTGACAGAAGTGACGCCCCCCCCTCCCAAAAGCAGGCACGGGTTTTTAAAAGGAGCCAGCAGCACCTTGCAGGATTTGCCCTCCACATGGGGAAAATGCCCAGCTGGTTGTGTCTGGGAAGGAAGGGGCTGGGCAGAGGCTGGTGGAGGATGTGTCCCCAGCTGGAAGACCATCATTGCAGTGGGAAAGGCGGGGAAGGGGGGCCGTAGCCCACTCCTCACCCTCGCTTTCTGCATCGAAGCCAGAAGGCTGCTGCATGCGAGTCTCTCCTCGGCCCCCGCCCCCCTTGCCCAGAAATTAGAAAATTAGGTCACCCATTACAAACCGTAGCGCACCAAATCACCAGCAAAGACGCCTTCAGCGGCGGGAGGGGTGTGGCAGTCGCATCTCCACGGATAATCCGGCCACGGCCACGCGTCTCCTCCCTACGCGGCTCCAGGCTGCCCCAGGCCCCCCGCTCGGCGGATCTCCTGCCCCCGGCTCAGTTTCGGCGGGGGGCTCCATCGGCCCCGGAGAAAGACAGTTGCTCCCTCCCTCCCCACCAACAAAAATCCAGGTAGCCACCGAACGCCCTTCCCGGGAAAGAGAGAAAAGCTCCACGCCACGGCGGACCCACGATGGCCCACCCGAGCACGCGGAGCACGCGGGGGGGGCAGCCGGCTGCTCGTGCCTCATCCTCCCCGGCCAGGACGGCGATGGCGAGCGCGCCGTAACCCCCCGCACCGTTGGGCGGCTGCGACGGGCGCAAGCTGGCTGCAAGCGGGGTGGGGAGGCTCTGAGCCGCCGCCCCCTCCCCGGGGGAGAGCCGCAATCGCCCGCCCTCCCCTCCCCTGCCCTCCCCTCCCAGGAAGCAGCGCCGGCTCCGGCCGGGCAGAACGCAGAGCCGTCGTCCACGGCGCCCCCCGCCCGCCCGCGCCCGCCCGCCGGGGCTCTCACCTCGCATGGTCGGCGCTCCTGAAGCCCGGGAGGACGTGGCGGAAGCTGCTGTGCCGGTCGAGCTTGGACTGGCTCTTGGTGCGCTTGATGGAGCCCTTCAGCTGCCGGCTGAGGAAGCCCTGCGGGGAGAGCAGACAGGCGTTACCGGGCGGGCCCCGCTCGGGACGGGGCCGGGGGAGGAGGCGGCGGCGGCGGCGCCCGGGGCAGGGAGAGCCGCCCAGCAGCCGGCAGGCGAGCGGCGAGTGAGGCGGGCGGCGAGGCGACGTCGGCGCGAGACTCCCCAAGCCTTGGTTTCCTTGGCAACCATCCGCTCGCATTAAAAAAAAAAGAAAAGAAAAACGCAGCGCCACAAGCCGAGCGTGTTGCAACGGCTGGCACATCGGCCCCGGGCGGGGGGAAGAGGGGGTGGCTGGGAAGGGGCCTCACCCCCCCCCCGTAGCAGGGGGCCCGGGACTCTTTGCCGCAGGGGGCAGGAGCTCTTCGCCCTCAAGGACCCCCCCCCAGACCTGGGGCCGGGATGGGAGAGAAGCTGGCCCTGGACCCAGCCCAGCCCTGCCCAGAAACTCTGGCCGACCCTGGGGATCCCTGAAAAAGGGGGTCCCGGTTCCCCTTTGCAACCAGGCCGGGGCCCTTTTGCTTCCTGCTTTACACTCCTCTTTTGCAGGGGCTATCCAGCCTTTCTCCCCGATCCTGCCTCCTCCCAACCCTGAAGGAGCAATCCGGACCATAATCCTTGGCTGTGCTTTTGGGAGCATTTTCTCTGGGCACCAAAACCCCCACAGCCGCCTTTTAACCCAATTCCGTTCAGTTTCCACCCTGTTTCTCTGCCGTGTCTACTCAGTTTTCTTTCCTGGTGTTTTTATTGTCTTGTTTTCATGTTCTAAATTGTTTGCAAACCGCCCAGAGTGGCCGAGAGTCAGGCAGCCTAGAAACTCAATCAATCATCACCACCATCATCCACGGCCGCTTCTGGACGGCCGAGAAAAGCCTGTTTGTTCTAGGTCAAGAACTCGGTCCGGGGCTCAAAATGGGTCTCGCCTATTGAATCACAGCGCCCGGTTCAGGCGCAGCCCTTCTGTGCCTCTGGATGAGACGCCTGCAGCTCTGTTGGCCAGGAGGGAGAGGAAGGGGAGACCCAGCCTGTCCGGGACCCTTCCCCAGCCACTGAATTCCCGGAGGGCGAAGCTCAGCCCCTAAAATGACCCCCTGTCCAAGGAAAGTCACTTTTTCCAGCCACGCAGCAGGTCTGAGCACTCCCTGGTGTCTGGCTGATTCGGGCCTTGGAGATGGCCGCATTTTGGTCACAAGCAAAGTCACCCCAAAGCCACTGGCTGCAGGTGGAGGCCCCACCAACCCCCCTGGTCCGGGGTTGCCAAGCTGCCTTTGCCTGCTTTGGGACTCCCTCGCCTGGTCTGCAGCTGGCAGGGTACCAGAGCAGTGGCACAGGTGGGCGTGCCTGGGCGAGGGGAGGCTGCTGGCCCCAACCCCTCGATGCTCGGAGCCCAGGGCAGAGAGGCAAAGAACACAAACAAGGGGCTGCCGAAAGGGACCGTGCCTGCCTCTCTCCCACACCTGCCCACCTCAGAGTCAGGAGGCTGAGCGTCGCCTGGCACACCTGCCTCAAAGGGGTGCCCAGCGTTTGCCCTGCCGAGCACCCAGGACAGGGAGAGGGATCCCAGCGGGTGCCCTCGGCTTGGACGGAGGATAGATCAGATGGACCGAGAGATGCTGCAAAATCCAGACCACCCAGCGCCATGTTATTGTTCACGGGAGGAAGGACAAAATATTTCGCGTTATCTACCTGCCTTTCCCAGTGGAGGTAATTATACCTTCCTTATCACCATGGCTACAGATACCTTAGAAAATTATACACCCGGCCTTGCCTGGCGTGAGAAGGGTGTTGTTAAGGGAGGGTAGGGAGGGTTTTGCTCTGCATCAGCACTCCTGGTCCCCAGCCCCAGAGAGCCCACCTCCCCTTGTTCTGACCCAACCCCTTTAATGGCTGAGATTCGGCCCGGGATCCCCCTATGCACAGCCCATCCTGGCCCCCTGGCAGGGAAGGCTTCTCACCGGCAGGGGACGGTGCCCTGGGGGGCAGAGTGGCCAGCCTGGTGCCTGGGCTGCAGCTCCCTCACCTAAGAGGTGAACCAGGACCGTCCATCGGAGCCTCCATGGTTAGAGACAGTGTACCAGGTGCTGAGGGTTAACTGGACCCCCAAGCCCTGAGAATCTTGGCTCTTGTCCATTGGGGGCACCAGGCTGGCTGCAGAGCGTCTCCCCAAAACAGATGTCCCCTGAGCATCCTGCCTCCCCTGTTCCCTGCCCCCTAAGGACGCCAACCCTCCCCCTGGTCCAAAGGCCTGTGGACCCTCTCCCTCTCTAGGCAAGCCCACTGTCCTTTTTTCTCCAGCCACCCTGGGCATCTCCCAGAGGCGCCACCTGGGTCTGCTGCCGTTCTCCAGCCCCACAGCAACTCAGAATGGGACCCCGCGGGAGTAAAGGGCGCTCGGCGTGGCCGGGAAGCTGCCCACACAAATGGGCAGACTTCGGAGGGCGCGCACGCGGATGGAGCCAAGATGAAGAAAGGGCCTGGAGCCTTTTCCAAATCAATCTGGAGACGTTCATTTTTAAGCATCTCCGGTGCTTGGCAGAAAACGCACGAGATTTATTTTCCAACAGAGAGCAGTAGATCCCAATCAAAAGCCGGCATTTGAAGCCCCAGACACCCCGTGTGAGAGAAGAGGAGAATCTTCAGAGAGCGGAGGAGATAATCATCGCTGGCTGACAGGGATTTATTCGCCTTCCTGTGCATCCAGGCTTCTAGCCCACTTTCATCAGGTGTCCTCCTGATCAGCCATGGATCACCGCCGGGCCAGCCGGGCCTCGCTCTGCACTTCTGAAAGGACGGCTGGCCTCCCTCTGGGGTGGCGAGTGGTAGCCGCAGTTGGCGAGTGGCCACGGACGTGCAGGAGAGGCCAGGAGACGCTAAGCAGCACAGACTTCGCTTGCCCCCCTAGGAGGCGTCTTCGGACAGGACGAGGGTCTCCGTGGGGGACCTGAGCAAGTGCCCACTTCTGCTCCAGATAAACAGGCACGATGTTGGGAGAATCTCTGGAAGGGAGGCTCAGAAGATCTCAAGCATTTCCTTGCAAAACCTCTGTCTGTTTCAGCAAGGACTAGAAACTTGATGAAGAACACACAGTGAGATTTTCACAGATTGCAAGAAAAGGCGGTTCAGGCTGGGCTTCATTGAGATGAGGCCGGAAGGTTACCTGTCGGTGACCTTTGAGTGAATCTTGCACAGAGCAGGGGCTGGTTTAGATGATCTCTTAAGGTCCTCTGCAACCTTATGATACTCCCCATGCCTTCTGTCGTCCCCTTCCCTCTGACTGGAGAACTGAGGCAGCAGAAACAATCTAACCTCTGTTAAGACTGCCAGATCATGGCAATGCTTAAAATCGAACAAGCAGCTGCCACTAGATAAAATGCTGCAACTGTTCCCCAGAGACCCTCCTGGCCCCATTTTCCCCTCTGAACAGGGGAAGGAAGGCTTCGTTTCCTGACCTAAAAGCCCACAGCATCCTAGGCCGTTTTAGCTTTCCAAACGGTCGCAAAACGGAACCCTTAGATGTATTTCTTTTTTAAAATGCTTCTCGATCAAAACTTGCGAAACTTTGGCCACGGGACCCAGCCAGCGCCATCCGGGTGACAGTTAATGCCGTGGCCGTGGCAGGAGCGAGCCACGGAATAAGCGGAGAGCAACGTATTGTTTTCAATAATTTAACTGCAGCGTCTCCCAGGAAGGACGTATGTTGGAAACGCTTCGTAAAAATGTAGACGCCAGCTTGGCGATCCATCAGCCTCTCGTGAGCTCCCGTGGCTTTGCTTCCTTCCCATCCTTCCGGCTGCAGGCAAACATTTGTGGTTTTCCCATCTGTGTCGGCAAGTGGCGCGCATTTTGTGGAAGGGTTAGGCTGCTTCGTGCCTACCGGCTGGATTTCACATCCTGCAAAAACCTGGGTTTCAATCGAAAATCCATCAGGCCAAGCAAAGCATGGTCCCGGAGCTGGGGGCCTCTGCAGGGGCCCTTGCTGGCCCGGGCCCTCTCACCAAGGATGAGTCCGGCTGCTCCAGCCTTTGAGGGGGGCACCGGCCGAGACAAGGCCCTCCGACCCGGCTGGGGAGAGACGTGGGTGGCCAAGAGGGTTGCCCTGCCCTGCCTCTCCTCCTCCGGTGGGAAAGAGAATTCTGCGGAGAGGCAGGGCAGCTTCACCACGCAGCCCCTTTTCCAAGCCCTGGGCAGCCTGGGGGCCACCGTTGCCAAAAGGCTGGGTGGGAACATGCCCACCGCCACGCCACCCCCGGCCGGCCCTTTTCCTCCCTGACCAGTTCATCCATTTTCAGAACGCGCCAAACTGGAGAAAAAGGCCCGGCACGGCAGAGAAACGAAATCCGGTCACCATGGCAACGGAAGTTGGAAAGAGCAGATGGAAATCAATGTCACCTCCTCGGCTGCTGCGGCTGCTGCTGAGGTGGCAAGGAGAGGAAGCAGGCTGGCAGCAGCGGGCACGGCCTGGCGCTGGAAGGGAGGCCAAAGGACGGGCCCGGCAGGCAGGAATGGAGAAGGGAAGGGGGCCGAGGTCTCTGGGGTCGGGATCATGGGTCGCTGAGTGGCATGGCCCCCTTATTCCCTGGAACTCACTGCCTCAAGAGGCAAGCACTAACTTGCTCCTTCTGGAGGAAAAGTCACCACCCAGCAGTGCAGCAGATTGCCCCAACACGCTTAAATTTCAACCCGAAAATGTAGCCAAACGCAAAGGGGGTGCAAAGCCAGAACTGAACCTGCCCCCTTAGAGTTTGAAGCAAAGGGTAAACTGAGGCTCGAGGGATGCCAAAAACATCGACCTCCCCCAGCAGAACAGAGGTGGGCACGCTCATTTGAGGCAGCCTCACCAGCCTGGAATACAAATCCCATCGTCATGAGCAGCCACAGATACCATCTGGAAAGCCCTGGTTCCATCTTCCAAACACCGTTTAGTGCTCCTGCATTTTCAGACCCATAATCCACAGCAGAGAGTGGTTTGGATAGAGGAGGTTGAGATAGGATTTCTTCAGACAGGTTGCTGGCTCTCGCCGAGGAAGGGGGAGCAGATCTGCCCCCTGGTGGGATTTGGGACTTTGGCTGGGCCTCACTTCGGGGGGGCCGGGCGAGTCCGTCCTTCCTCTCTTTCCCTCGCATCGATGGAAGCCACCAATCGATCGCCCCAAAACGATTTGCATATAATTTGTGGCTGGCACCCGGTGGCCGCGGACAGCTTAATGATAATCGCTCGGATGTTTATATATCCTGGAAGGTAATGCGCCCATTCTCCTTAAAATTCAATACCCATAAGAGGGTTTTCTTCCTTGTTTTCTTTATAAAAAAAAAACAAAAACAGCCAGGGAGAAGGGAGTCATCCACAGACCCAAATTATAGTAATTTTCCCTTTCGGTTCAAGCGGTTTAGTAAACAATTAGGTTTCAATTAAAGATCGAGGGCTCCCACTGCGGAGAATGGCGTTCACCCCGGCTGCTCTCCGCCAGGCAGAAAACCCTCTTGAAGAAAAGGACACCATTAAAATATACTTTACCCAGAGGGGGTGGGGGGGAGGGGGAGCCGAGTGGCAGGAACTGGTCCTCAGGAGCTGAGGGGGAGGGGCAGAAATGGACCGGCTTCCTCGCCCTTAATGGGACGGGCTCTCCCGTCCCGGGGTTTGAGGTGCTTGCAGGAAGTGGAGTCGGGGCAGGCAGGGGGCCCAGGAGGGTGGAGGAGAGACTCAGGGAAGACCACCGGGTGGGCAGCACCCCTGGCTGTGGGCATGGAAAGGGCCAGGTCCGGTTCCTCGCAGGTGCCACTGCAAGGCACCTGCTCCCTCTGGAGGTGGCTGGGGGGGTGTGTCAGGCCGGGCATCGTCACCCCTGGCTGTGTCAGCCGGGACATCTTCAGGCCCCCAGCCTGATCTGTCCCTGGATGACATCTCCTGCCCCCCAAAGCCGGGCGGTTCGAGATACGCCGTCACTGGCCTGCTTATAGAATAATTTTCTCTTGTTACATTACGCTTTTTTAAAAAATGAACTTCGCTCGATGAAACCAAAGCAGATAAAAATGAAGCCATAGCAGAATTTCTCCTTTCGTTCTCAAGGGCAGCCCCTCCCCCATGCCAGGCAAGGAAGCCAATCACCAGTTGGGGGCGTGGCCACCTATGTCATTTATAAAGCCCACCCTCATTTCCTCCAGCAGCGCCTAATACTCCTTGCCACTTGAAAAGGCCAGGCAAGAGAGATAGATGTGCTGGCTCCTTTTCCTAGGACCCCCAACACCCAGGGGCATCCGGAACACGCGCAGAGGGCAGAAAGAGGGACTCACCGTGACCCGGAAGGGGGTGGTGGCTGCCAGCTCCATGCTGGGATTCTTCTCCAGGGCCCCACCCGGCATGCCACGTCTCTGCCCAGTCCTTTCCGGCGGGGAGTCTGCAAATGACACAAAGAAGGGCAGAATATTGAGCGTGGGGGTGGGGGAGAGAGAAAAGGCTGCTCAAGAATGACAGTGGCCCCCCTACTCTCCCACCCCACCCCACCCCACCCCTGTCTTTTCCAGCAAGGCTTTGGTGAGGGTTTACAATGGATTCACGCCCAGCGGTGAGAAATACAATCCCAGATTTTTACTCCTTCTGCACACACAATTTTGAGGGAACCGAGAAGCCCCCCCCTTTAAGTCATGAACGCGATGGGCTGCAGGTGTCATCCAGAAAGAAAGGGATTCCATATGCCGGCAGAGAAGGGAAAGAAAGAGGCCAGACTGGATGCGTCCCTCTGCAACTCACACTTCCAAACATCTGCAGGGTGGAGTATGTCGATTTATTTACTTATCAATAAGGAAATAGGTTGGCCACCCATGTTACCACCAGGGTAACTCTGGGCGGCTTACAATATTAAAAATAACATACAGTATAAACAGAGAAGTACAAAACAGAGTAAGTTGGAGGAAGTCAGCAGCCCAGCCCCTCCCCTCAAGTGTTTTGGATCGAGCCAAAGACTCCCCCCCCCCCCAGTTAGGTATCATCTGCCTGCCGAAGGGCTGCCAGGTCAGACGATGCTTCAATGTTCCTAACTGTTGGTGAGGAGACTCGTGCAGAAAATGAGCCCAGCTCCCCAGGCTGGATGTAGACAGGAGCTTCAAAGAATAAAAGATGACACGTCTGCAACACAAAGAAAAGAAAACCGGAGCTGGCCTTCCGACTGTTTTCCCGCACTGGATGACTCACGGCTCCGTCATTTCCAGAAAATCAGGCACTTCGCTCAGCGAGGGTCCCAGAATTCTCCTCATCTGAACCCCTCGGACTTGGGGGTTTCAACTGATCTGCCCCGTCGCTCCTTTCTTCTCTCAACGCACACAAAGAAACACCGTTTCCTTCAACCGTCAACATACCTGGCGGTTGGCCCCAAACAGGATTTGGATCAATCGCTGGCGAAATTGATCCGGAAACGTTTTTATGAGGCTCTCTCCTCCCAAGTTTAACTGGGCTCATTGATCCGGCATGACGAAGGAGAGCAGAGCGAGAGCAGGCAGGCAGGCAGGCAGCACCTGTTCTGACTATGGTTAAAAGCTTTCAGGAGTTGCGGCTGACTTCTTCAGATGCTGCCGCGCACGGAAACTGGTGCCGTGTATTTATTTAGTTATTAAATTTATAGGCCACCCATGTCGACGTCAAGCAACTCCAGGTGGCTCTTAAGAACCTTTGTTAGTCATAGTCTGGGGCTACCAGACTCTTCTGACATTGGCCACCATAGTCTAACGATCTCTTACTCGAGAGTAAGTCTTACTAGTCTCCATCTGTCATTGGAATCAAAACACGCTGCGTTTTTGAAAAACTCCCGGAATGTCCCAGAAGAGAAATCCAGGCGCTGGACGGTTGTGTGCCGATTCCCACTCTCTTCCAAGTGGTGTGGAGAGGGTTGCTGATCTCCTGCAGCGCTAACAGGGTTTCTTGTGCGGAGGTATTAGTTGGGCACCCAAGCGACTCTCTTGCGTCTCAGAAGACGTTGAGCTCCCCGCTCAGCCTGGCTCTGCCACTTGAAAAGGAGCAGCTTCCATCTGGCCGAGGCCCACGTGGGCAGGAGAGGCTTTGTTGGGCTCGGAGGCAGGTGCAGGAGCGCAGCAAAGGGGACCCGGCTTCGCTCCCTGCCTCTGTGCCAACCCCCAAGTGGGAAGACGTTTCCTATCCCAGCAGGCCTTCCTCCACTCTCCCCGGAGGGTGAACTTTGCCAGGTTTCCAAGGCGAATCTGGAGGGGGGTCTGCTTGCTTCACAGTGGGGAGGAGACGATGGACCGCAGGAAGGAGGCCGTCTCTGGGAGATGGATGCCACTATCAAGGCTCCAAGGCGGCCAAGAGAGGGTCAGCACTTGCAACTGAGGGGGCTTCCTGCTTGTTCTCCCCAGCTCTAAGAACAGCCGGGGCTTCTGCACATCTGCAACAGCTGTCGGACACCACAGAGATTCGCAGACCACGCAAAAGCTGTCCTACTTTGCAGGGGGGTTGTATATGGTCTAGGGACCAGAAGGCATCGTTGGGGTCTAGCCCCATCCTCTGGGCAGGAACCTCGTAGACAGAATGGCTGGATGGGGGGGTTGGACTAAAAGACCTCCAAGGTGCCTTCCAGCTCTGTTATTCTCTTAACCTACATTTATTTCTTGAGGACAGACTACCAGCTGCTGTAAACATGCCAAGGGATCGGGGGCTTCTGGGAAAACCTACACAGATCTACTGAGACTTCAAATTCTAGCATTTTTCCTCCTGCCTCTTGGAGGCCAAATGTGTGGTGGACACAACAGCTTCACAGGAGCCTGGTGTGGGTCCCACCTCCTTTGTTCCTGAGGCTGCAGATACAGAAATGCCCACTCACCAACACTCACTCTTGAGTTTTGTGCATCTTTCTTCTTCAAACCTGGTTTCAAAAAGAAAGCTGCCAAACCGAGAGGCCCCCTCTCCTTCCGCATGCAGAAGAGACACCCGCCCTGGGGCACCAGGATGTCCCAGCCACAGCAACACCCGATTGAAAACAAGAATTAGCATTTGGAAGCAGCCCTTTGGTTTCCCAAGGCAAGTACACAAGGCTTGGGGAGGCTCATTTCCTGCCCCTTAATGATGACAGGGCCTGGGCAATCCAAGGAGGGGCTTTTGGCAGCATAACACCTTTGATGAAAAGGTCAGAAGGTGCCAGGCAGGGTGGTTTTACAGCAGCTGCCTTCTGAACCTCCATGTCCAGAGGCAGTCTACCTCAGATTCCAAGCTACCGCAAACAGGCTTCTGAATGTGAGCCAGCAAAGATTTAAAAAGTACTCGGCCCCCCTCCCTAGCCCTCCCCCTTCCTTTCCCTCCTGCCAAGCACCGTTTACTTGGAGGGAGGGGGCGTTCCCAAGTGGCATTTGTTTCCCCCTGAGGAATGGAAGCCGTTTCAGCTGGGAAACTCTTTGCTATTTCCTCTTTCGGATTAGCAATATCTTTAACTTCGTATCTTTTTTTGCCTAAGAGCCAGGCAACATTTTTACAAACTTTGCTAAACACCACAAAGCAGACAGACAATTCAAAAAAGCAAAATAATTTCCAGAAACAACAAACAAACTGAAAAAGAAACATGCTTGTTTGGAAAACAGAAGGCAGCATTTCAGAAAGGATGAAGCCGAGAAAGGCAGGCCATGGGGAAGCCAATCTCGGGAAGGCAACGCCAGCCCGGCCGGGAGGGACCCCCAAACTCTGCAAAGTTCTCCCGGCTCGACAGGTGCCCCTGCAGGGTGACTCACCGAAGGGGAAGCAGCGCCCGTCAGAAGCCCACGTGCCATGAGGAGCTGGGCAGCTCCCGAGGGAGCCTCGTGGCGGAAGAGGGTGACCGCATTGGGCGACGGGAGCGGGTCCTGGGCCCAGGTCTGGACGGCAGAGACCTGGGAGGGGGGCTGGAAGGAAAGGCCTGGGCCTTGGGGGCTTCCTGGAGTAAGTCCACGGCCTGAGAGGGGCCCCGGAGCCAGAGGAGGTGAGAAAGGCTGGGGGCAGAAGCCCAAACACACAGAGGCGCCCCGATTCTCTTCCAAGGCGGCCTGACCAATGGAAACTGGTCTCTCCAGTCATCTGATGGCTCCCTTCTGGGCAACCCATTGGCAGAAAATCCCGACACCCTCCGATCTCTTTAAAGAGGGCGGGGCTTCTGCCGAACCAGGTGGAACTGGATATACCTGTCCTGCCTTGGCCACACCCCCACCCACCGAGGGAGCTGCCTCACCTCAAGTGAGCTCAGGTATTTCCATGGCCTGCGCAGTTCTGGGCCGTGAAGACAAGGAAAGGGGGAGTTTTTGCGTTTGCACAGGTTGTGTGGAAAGAATTGGTCCTTGGCTCCCTCACAGGGCCTGACGGCAGAGAGACTGTGCAGGGGAAGAAAGGGGGGGCGGGCGGAAAGAACCCCGATCCCGTTTCCCCTTCCTGGGTCGAGAAGTGTCCTTGCAAGTTCACAGACTATCAACCACATCTTCCTTACACTGACAATTATCAAGGCGAGGATCTTGATTGCCACTTGTGCTGTGGGCAAATAAATTCACTGCCCAGCCTGGAGGGAACCTTTCCTCATCTTAGCACATTTTGATCAGCCAGAGGGGTGGGGGAGGGGGTCTCTCTCTCTCTTTTGGTCCGTTTGCACTTCTTTAAAGCCCACAGGGACACCTCTAAGCCCTGTCGATGTCCTTTCTCACTCCTTTCGATGTGTGTTTTCCTGTACGTGCATTTCCACTAAGACGCTTCTCGCAGACTGTGATTTAGCAAACAAAAACTGACACATAACCGTCTAAACTTTGCCTCTGTTTTGGAAGGCAAAATGCAAACAAATCTCTCTTCCAGCAATAAACCAAAGTCAAGTTCAAACAGGTGAGCAACCCTGCCAGGCCGGCCACACCTGGGAAGGTTTTGTTTACCTTCCCGGCATCATAATGAAACCCGGTGCTGTTTACATTTCCTAAAAGGATCTGGGTGGCCTCCTTTCTCCTCCTCTGTCAAGAGATCCTGCTGGGATCAGGCTTTCCAAGACAGCCGCCCGTCATCCTTTGCACCATCCAGTTCCTCCTTCCTGGAATGCAGACGGCCCAGCCGAGCAGTCCAGATTCCAGAGGAAATGAGGTCCCCGCCTCACCAGAGGGCACCAGCGCCCTCCTCCTGACTCACGCAAGAAAGCAGGCGGGCACCTGCTCTGCACCGGACAAGGGTGGAGACAAAAGAGGGGCCTGGGCTCTCTCCCTGCGCCTACCCGGGGCACAAAATTTCACCATAAAAACTTTAGTGATTTTCCACCCAAGAAGGAACTCTGCACAGGTCTGCTGGAAGCTGCAAAGACTGATGGGGAGACAGGAAAGAAGGGCCCAGCCAAGGCCAGGCCCCCCGGGGCAGCCCCCCCCCCGCTCTCCTCTGGATCAGACCCCCAGAGGGTGGGAGCAGGCACAGTGGTTGAGCTGAGCATCCTGCTTTCTCTCTCTCCACTGGCACCCTGGAAAAGGAGGGGGACTGCAAATGTCTGTACAGAATAGTTCCCCTGCTCTTCCACTCGTCTGCAACCTCACTGGAAACCCATAGTACAGGATCTTTGAACCCAACCAGGGTTCTAGTCCTGTGGAAGACTGGAGCATGAATAAGCACGAGGCAGGGGGGACACATCCTTCCGTTTCAGTTTTGCAAACGCAGGGACTCTTATCCCTTGCACGAGTGTCTTCCATCCCTTTTCAATCTCACAGGAAGCCAAGCTGCGTCCACTGAAACCTGGACAGCCTGCTCGCCTGCTGGACACTGAAGTAAAACAACCTGCCCCCCTCCCCACAAAAAAAGGGACAGGACTCCATGCTAAGGTGGTGGGTATCTGAGAGGCTGAAGCTTTCACCACTGGTCCCCCAGGGTCTGACCGGCCGGAGGGGCACCAGGCAGCCACCATCCCTTTCAACAACGTTTTCTCCCTTCCCAGCCCTCAAAGTCGGCTCTTTCTGGCATCTGAGCCGGGGCCTGCCAGTGGCCTCATTTATCTCGCTAATGAAGCCCTGTGACTCGAACATCTGTTTCTCCCCTGCAGCTGGGAGGGGAACGATTAAAAAATGATCAAATCTCTCAACCGGCCACAGTTCCTCCTCCTCTCCCCACCACTTGACAAGCGGGCCTGGCTGGGGCTTGGTTTGGCAGCAAGGCCCACCAGGCTGGGCGCTTGGGCGGCTGGGAGGATTCTCATGTGGGTCTCCCAGCTGGAAAGGAGAAAAGCCCCCGGTGATCTTCGGGGAATCCTACTGGTCCGCCTGCCTTCTGCCACGTTGCCCGTTCTGAGACAAGAGACACCCTGGCACCGCTTGACCTGCAGGCTGGACTCCTGGGCTGGCAATTTTGGGTCGGGGGACCACCCTGAATCTCTCTGCTCTCCAAGCCTTGCAACCCAGTGTGTCCAGGCCGACTTTGGAAGGCCCCCGAGTCTGATGGGGGTCCTGGCCAGCTCCCAGCTCAACCCCTGGCACTGGCCGGCTCCCTCTTGACGCCTCCTGCACAGGCTGCCTACGATGGCTGGACGCTCAGAGTGCAGGAGATGGCAAAGGTGGACGGGAAGGAAGAGGAAACCGGCTGAACTCCCAAACTCTTCACTCAGTTGCCATGGATACTGTTTAATCATCAGAGATTAATGCTACTGGTTGCTGTGGCAACCCAAAGGCCCAGGGAGCGTCCCAACGCGAGTGAGGGTGAGGAGGCAGGTCCGGTGTCCAGTTTGTGGGACTGCCTGGGAGGTCCCTACAATGGAGGAGAGCGTTCTGCTCAGTCTTAGACCAGCCTCTTCTTTTGGCTCCCAAAGATCGCAGAGAGTCTGGAATACCTCTAAAATAAACCACTGAGTATATCAAGATGGCCCAAACGTTTTAATTGTCCGCTTTCAATTAAAAAAGAGGAGGGTCCTCCATTAAAGGCCATGCACTCTCCTGTCCCCTCTTCCATTCTGTGCCAAATCTCTACAGCATTACTTAAATACAGAGGGTCAGTCCAGATGCCCTCACCAGACCGCATCGTGTCCCATTTTTTTCTGGCCGGGCCTGGCTGGAGGAGCTGCAGGGAGCCCCATTCTGTTCTGGCTCTTCCAAAGAGCAGCTGCCTGAAGCCATTCCTGCCCTTTCTGGAAAGCGGCCTCAGCCTCCTTCAGCCGACTGGCCTGTCCAGACAAAACAACCTTATCTGCAAAGACTCTCTCTCAGCTGCTCCAAAACCAGAAGCCAAACTCCCAAACTAACTCCAGGGCAGCAACTCCAGGAAAGACTTGCGGGGGGGGGGGGGGGGG
>NW_015388300.1:343664-349616 GCF_001527695.2 Protobothrops mucrosquamatus
CCCCCCCCCCAGTTGCAGGGGGCGAACAGGGCCGCCGGGAATGCTCCAGCTGCAACCTGCGGGCACCTGCCCAGCTCCCTGCCAGCCTGTGCCAGGAAAGAGGACCCACCTCTGAGGCCAGCTGGCCCCTTTTATTCCTCAAGTCACTTCCTCTCCCCCCCCTCCCGAATGTGCCAGGCAGGGGGGCAGGGGGGAGGCTGCCACAGCAAGGACACAGCAAGGCCTTGGCTGGACCAGGCTGGACAGCGAAACCCGTGGATGGTCAGCGAGGTGCCTGGAGAAGCCTACAGCCTTTTTTTCATTTTTCGACCTAAGGGAGCAGCAGCAGCTGCTTTAAGGTAGGCTGCTTCTGAACGTGGAGGTTCTATTTGCCACTCCTGGGGGAAGAGCTGCCTGTGCTGGCATCTGCTGAGAGGCAGGAGGAAAGCCTGCTGCGGGTGCCGGCACCGTCCAGCCACCCTCCCTGAGCAGTCCACGCCAGAGTTTGGTCTGCGCTGAAAGACTCCCGAGAGAGAAACTTTTTTCCTGAGGCCGGGAGGCGCATGGCAGCATCCAGGTCAAGCCACCCACCCACCCCAGCCGGCTGGGCCCCTGGCTGGCAGCCAGAGAGGAGGCTGGGCTGGGTGGAAGCAGCTGCCCAAGGGCTGGAGGGGCTGGCCAGGGAGCCCCAGCTGTGGGCGCCCAAGTTGGAAAGGGTCTCAGGGCCCCCAAGTTCTCTCCAGAAAGTTCAGTCTCCTAAATTGCAGCAGGGCTGATGTAAAGAACTTTTCCTCCTAAACAGCAGCCCATAATAGTTCTTCCCCCCCCTTCCTCTGTGGGGGGAAGCTGCCAGCTCTACTCTGCCAGCAAGGGTCCACCTTAAGTCCTGTAGGGCTTGGATCCTTCCCAGCTTCCTCCTCAAAGCGGGATTCAGGTTTGGGGGAGCCCTTTAACCAGCTGCTCTAAAAACCTTCATGGGGCAGAGGGAAAAGGGGGGGGAAGCCCATGTCGCCTGTAAAGCTCCCCCCAAAGGTAGCTTTGAAAACCTGCCTCCCCACCACACAGACACTTGTGCACACACTCCCAGCTTGGATGTGCCTTAAATTTGTGGCAGAAAGCTTTGAGGGATCCACAAGCTGCCCCCCCCAACCCCTGCGTCCCTCAGCCTCTTGGGACGGCGATCCCCAGTTTTACAAAGGGGGCGGATGGAGGACCACGTGCCCCTCTGTAAGACCGCTGCTTTTCAACCTTCTGAATCTACTCTGGCGTCCCTTGGAAGCAGTGCACAGAATTAAGGGGGATTTCAGGGGGTGGAAATTGGCAAAGGGAGGAGGAAGCAGCCCTGAGCTTGGAAAAATGAGAACTGGAGCCAGGCAGGGAAGGAGGGATGCCCCCCCCCCATGTGAGGCAGGGGCCATATTCTCTCCAGACCCTGCCTGCCTCCTTGAGGGCTCCCTGCAAGGCTGAAGAAGACCCAGGCAGGCAGCTCTTTGGTTCTGCCCCACTGTGGACGGTCGTGGAGGCAAAGACATTCAGCTCTATCCAGAGTCTGTGGCTGTGAATGCCAGACACCCCATAACACCCCACAACACGGAAATCTGTGCAACAAAAGGATCCACAGATCGATCAATCAGGACGCCCTCTCCGTCCAAGATGGAAGAGCCAAGACCGACAGGCCGGAGGGCTTCAGAAGCTCTTTGCCTTCCTCTCAGCCCCCTCCCCAAAACTGGCTCTCTGTAACTACCTGGGCCCCCACCCCCCCCCCCCCCCCCCCCCCCCCCCCCCCCAGGTTCTCCCAAGGAGGCTACATGCACAGCCCTGCTCTAAAGGCTGGAAACAGCAGCATCTGGTGCAAATATCCAGCGTGAACATTTCTTCCCCCCACCCAAAGACCGCACAACAGACCAGCCTCCACTGCCCCCCACCCCCATTTTGATCTGGCATCCCATAAAAGAAAAAAAAAACGTCATCTGTGAGCAATTAGTCTTCTGGCAGAGGCTGGCTGCTGCTACGTATGAAAGGAAACACTTTAAGAAAGTTTGTTATGGCGAACTGGCCCAGACGAGGAGGAGGCGGGGGGGGGGGGTCCTGGATCCTCTGTTTCCCATCTGGACTGGGGCACAATCCTCCTTTTTACCTCCCTGAGTGAAAGCAGATGTCCCTCTTTACCGAGGGGCGCCCCCACCCCTTTTTCCAGATTTTTGAAAGAAGCCCTTTAAATAATATTTTACAGGCGCACAAATTCGCTTGCAGGATTTCAGCCCCCTCTACAAATGGGTACTTGGGGGCCATAAGTCTCCCCTGCGCACACTCAGCTCACTGTTTTGCACGCTTGCTGGCTTATTTTGAGCACTGGAGCCAAGAGAGCAGCCGGGCCTTCAGTCCCAAGCCTTGGGGTTATTACCCGCTCAAGGCACCCCCTTCGATGGCTGCTGCATTCCTTCTGCGGGAGACCTGCAGCTGCATGCTCAGCGTGCTCCTCACTGAGGGCCTGGACCTTGCAAGGTGTCCCCCAGTTCAGAGGCAGCTGGTCAGCAAGAGGAGATCAGCTGTGGAATGGCCGCAGCGTTGAACTGCAATAACTCGCCCACGTCCAAGTCAATGCACCCAAGGAAGGACCCTTTGAGAGGATGGGGCAAATATAATTGAGAACATAAATGAGACCCCAGGCCAGAAAAGGCCCTCCCACCTCCACTGGACACCCAGCCGGCTGCTGCCTTGGCTGCCCTCTGGAGGAACAACTGCACATCACAAATTGGGCGTCCAGGAGGAAACCACAACCCCATGAAGCAGGAAACGGGAGGGGAGAGAGAGAGAGAGAGAGAGAGAGAGAGAGAGAGAGAGAGAGAGAGAGAGAGAGAGAGAGAGAGATGGGAAAATTCCTCTTGCAGGATGTAGAAGAGGATCAGCCTCTCCCCCCCCCCCAACTCTGTGGGAAAGCGTCCAACCCACGCCTAGCCCATTGGCACGCGGGGGGGGGGACCGTGCAGACTCTCAATCGTCAGGGGGGCTTCAGGCAGTCCCCCCCCCCGCAGCACCAGGAGGTGCTCTGGGCAGGGAGATGAGCAGGAGGAGCGGGGGGGGGGGCAGCTGTGCCAGCGATGCTGGACTGGGCCCCTCTGTTCTGGGAGCTCAGCCAACTGAAGCAGGCAATCGGATACCTGTGCCCAGCACCGTCCCTCTGGCAGGGTCCCGGCCCACCTGACAGCAGGAGACGGAGCCATCCTGACTCCCTGCTTTAAAGACCCCCGTTTCCTGGTTGCAAAGTTTTGTGTTCCGGGCACTTCTTGCCTTTTGTCTATTTGGTTTCCTTGCACACACACACACACACACACACACACACACACACACGAAGAGCAATTTCATCTCTTTTCCAACCATTTTCTCTCCCACAAGAAGCTACCCGAGTGATAGACTGCTCCTGAATATGGAGGTTCCTAGCTCTAACCTGTATAAGGATCCTTGCTGATCTCTCTCGCGGTCCCTGGACCAAATTCCAGCAATTCACAAGTTTCCCCCCCCCCCCAGGAAAATCTACTTTGGTGGCAGAAGGCCTATTTCCCATGAAGGAAACCCCACAGCCCGTTCCCAGTAATCCCAGTGAAGAGGAACCAGCCAGCAAAGGGCGAGGGGGGAGGGATGGGTGCTGGCAAAGTTCAGAAAGTCATTAATCGGTGTGTGACAGGCCGAAATTCAACAGGCCAAGCGAAGCATGGGTGGAATAAAAGCGACCCCTCCTTCCATGCAGGACCACTTCCTTCTCTCCTTCCTCATCAGCCCCAGGGGGGAGGGATGGGGGCCCACGGAAATATCAGCCCCCTCCCCTCCCCTCCAGGGGGTTTGGAGATGGGGATCCGACCTGAGCCCGGAATGGGTGAATCAATCGCCCTGGTGCCCACTCCCCATTTTTCCCAATTAATCTCCATGCTGGGGTTGCTCTCGTGAATTTCCAAGTGTTTAATAAACAGCAAGGACTTCAGGCAATTAATTAAGGAAATTAAAATTCAGGCAAAGGATGAAGGAATGGCTCTATAAAGTCTAACTAGGTCACGCTCAGCAGATGTCTCCTGGCCCTTCAGATCTGGAGGGTCATCCAGATGGGCACCAGCAGGACCCTCCCCATCTCAGAGGGCTTCCCCTCAAGCTGTCGCAGCCAGGCAAGAGACCCCAACACTGGGCAGAGAAAGGGGCCCCCGAGCCACAGGAAGGAGAAAAGGAAGAAGCAAAATTATATATACGACCCTCAGGGCATTGCATGCACACAGGGTCCAATTCTAAAGTGACTGAAGGAATTCTAGACCAGCTTCTGCCTTTCTGGAGCCACTGAAGAGCCCTCAGGCACGTCTCTGGAGGTAGACTGCCTCTGAATGTGGAGGTTCCACAAAGAAAGCAGGAACGCAAGGAAGCTTTGGAACCGGAGTAGAATTGGAGGCGGAAAGGTGACTGGCCTCCTCATGGGTGGTGGGGGGAGAGAAAGGTTGGTGGGTGGGCATTAGGCTTGTCCCAGCCGGTTTATTTGCCTGACGGAGGGTCTGCGTTTACCCCCCCCCTGGCTTTTGGGCCACCATTGGCCAAACACCAATAAACTTGTTTTACACAGTGAATAAGCAACTCTGGCAGGCGATAAATCGCAAAAGTAATGTTACACATGGTTATTTTTTTTTTTTACTGTCTGCAGAGTCACACTTTACTGCTCGAGCATTTGTGCAAAACAAGCCCAGCTTTCATTGCTAATAAAACATGGCATTAATTATGCGGCAGAAGAAATGGGAATATCTTGAAATGGCAACCTGCCAGCCAGTCCCCCCCCCACCCTCCCATTTGTTCATTCACAGATTTCTTTGTCTTAACAGGGATGGAGAGAGAAATGTTTCCAGGACACAGTTGATATCAGAAAAAGAGAGAGAGAGAGAGAGAGAGAGAGAGAGAGAGAGAGAGAGAGAGAGAGAATGAAAGAAAGAAAGAAAGAAAGAAAGAAAGAAAGAAAGAGAAAGAAAAGAAGGAAAGAGTTCTTCAGAGAGGCCTAGAGGAAAGCCCTTTTCCTATTCCTCCACCTGTAAGCCCCCTTCCCTGTGTCCCACCCAAAGTCCTGTCTGGCTACCCAGCATGGCCTTTAGTTCTTCCTGAGTTTTGCATCAAATGTCTGCAGAAAAGGATGTACCGGAGGTGATCCAAAGAGCCCATTATACTTGTCCCAAGTGGTTCCACAATGCGGCCATCGGATACTCAGAGGTAGACTGCTCTTGACATCAAGGCTCATTTAATTTAGCTTTGGGTGAGTTGGTTTAACCCTCGTTCATCTACCAGGCATTGTATTTATTTATTCTTAGAGGGGGGGGGTTTGGGGGGGGGAGTTGGAAAGACCAAGAAAAGGAGTGATAGAAGATAGAATAATAGGGTTGAAAGGAACCATGGAGGTCTTCTAGTCCAACCCTCTGCTCAAGCAAGCAAGAGCTTCTTTTCGTTTCATTCCTGCTAACAGGCTGTTCAGGGTCCCCTCTGCACGCTCATATTTGGGGGTCCAGCCAAACCCCCCTGGCAGCTCTTTACTTTGTCCTGGGATTAGCCTGGAAGGTCACTGCTCAAGACTCCGAAGAGGGTGAAGAATTCCCTCTCAGCGGATCGACTGCGAGGGAGGCCCATTCCTTGCGGATCAGGTAACCCCAAGTGCGCTGGGGAGGGAAAGGTGGCTGCAGTGGAGGCAGATGAGGTTAGGGGGCGAAGAAGCAAGGGGGTCCACAGCCAGACCCTCCAGGATCCCCTTCCTTCCCTCAAGAAGATTCAAGGCTGCCTTTGGATGTTCTTACACGGGAAAGATTATTGGGAAGATGAGAATTGGAAGTGAAAAAGGAAAGAGAGAGCCCAGAGAGCAGGGAGGATGTGTGCCACGCAACAAGGTGTGTATGCCGGTCGCCCACTTGTTCTGCTGGCTCTTTTGAAAGATAGGAGGGGGCTCAGTGCTGCAGAATCTTC
>NW_015388300.1:349658-407788 GCF_001527695.2 Protobothrops mucrosquamatus
AGAGAGAGAGAGAGAGAGAGAGAGAGAGAGAGAGAGAGAGAGAGAGAGAGAATGAAAGAAAGAAAGAAAGAAAGAAAGAAAGAGAAAGAAAAGAAGGAAAGAGTTCTTCAGAGAGGCCTAGAGGAAAGCCCTTTTCCTATTCCTCCACCTGTAAGCCCCCTTCCCCGTGTCCCACCCAAAGTCCTGTCTGGCTACCCAGCATGGCCTTTAGTTCTTCCTGAGTTTTGCATCAAATGTCTGCAGAAAAGGATGTACCGGAGGTGATCCAAAGAGCCCATTATACTTGTCCCAAGTGGTTTCACAATGCGGCCATCGGATACTCAGAGGTAGACTGCTCTTGACATCAAGGCTCATTTAATTTAGCTTTGGGTGAGTTGGTTTAACCCTCGTTCATCTACCAGGCATTGTATTTATTTATTCTTAGAGGGGGGGGGTTTGGGGGGGGGGAGTTGGAAAGACCAAGAAAAGGAGTGATAGAAGATAGAATAATAGGGTTGAAAGGAACCATGGAGGTCTTCTAGTCCAACCCTCTGCTCAAGCAAGCAAGAGTTTCTTTTCGTTTCATTCCTGCTAACAGGCTGTTCAGGGTCCTCTCTGCACGCTCATATTTGGGGGTCCAGCCAAAACCCCTGGCAGCTCTTTACTTTGTCCTGGGATTAGCCTGGAAGGTCACTGCTCAAGACTCCGAAGAGGGTGAAGAATTCCCTCTCAGCGGATCGACTGCGAGGGAGGCCCATTCCTTGCGGATCAGGTAACCCCAAGTGCGCTGGGGAGGGAAAGGTGGCTGCAGTGGAGGCAGATGAGGTTAGGGGGCAAAGAAACAAGGGGGTCCACAGCCAGACCCTCCAGGATCCCCTTCCTTCCTCCTCTTCTAAGTTCCGACGGAAACCTACAAGAATGTGCCCTTTCTAATAACCCTTCTACTCTTAACCTTCACTTTTTCCTTTCTCTCTCGGGTCTCTCGTCCCTCCTACACACGGTGCGTTGTTCCACACATACGGCCAGCGGGTGAACAAGACGACCGAGAAAACTTTCTATCCTCCCCCGAGTCACGACGTCTTAGAAGTTTAAGAGGATTGTGTTTGCAATGCCAAGATGTGTGTGTGTGCGCGCACACACACACACACACACACACACACGCACACATGAATCCATGGACTCTTAGCAGCTGCAAATTTCCTTTCACACAACGTGTGTGCTGTGCGTTCCCAGCAGCTGAGTTTTAATTCAGGGCTCATGCTGTGTGCTTGCCACCAAACAAACTGGGGAGGGGGACAGCTGTTTGGGGAGAGGAGGAGGGAAGGAAGGAAGGAAGGTGCCCACAGTTGTGCCAGGCTGCAGACGGGGGGGGGGAGATGGGGGGTGGAAGGCAGAAGACAAGTTTTAAAAGCCTCCAAAGCGTAACTCCGTTTCTCAGTCTTGTAATTTCTTGGGGGGGGACCTGAGGGGGGGAAGTTGAGCTCCATTTCTGCCCCCAGGGACCCCTGGGGCTTTCTCCAAGAAGCTTTTGACTGTCAGGGAGGAGGGGGGGCTCGCAGGGGGCACAGGGGAGACCAAATGGGAGGGAGCCAAATGCCGAAGGGGGCAGGAGGAGGAGAGCCAGCTGGCGGCAGAGGGCGAAGAAGAGGGAGGGGCCAGCTGGGCTCTGGGCATGCTGGACACGTGACCCAGGATGACCTCCAGATCAAAAGGGCCTCCTCAGTGCACCTTGACCCGTGGGAGCCCCCCCCAGATTCCCCCCCACACACACACACTTAGGGGCCTACGCTATGCACAAACAGCTCCTGTCGGTTTTCATGGTTTGCTCTCTTACACCAACCAAACAAATGGGTGAATTCAGTCCCCCCCCCAGTTAAAGAGGTACGTGCAAATCCAGCCTGTCAGCTTCAGCACTCTGCACACACATACACACACACACACACACACACATACACACACACACACCGCACATTTCTGGGCCCAGATGGATTTGCCTAAAATAGAAGGCGGGGAGACCACGTAAAGCTGGGCAAAGGAGAGCCGGGCCTGCAAAAGGCATTTTCTCCCCATCCTTTTGGTCCTCAGCCGAGATGGCATGGGCTCCTGCCTTCCTCCCACGCCCAGCTTCCCTTGCCAATCTCCCCCTTCTCCAGCTCAAACACGCCATTTCCCCCTGCAGCCCTGGGGCGGCCCACCATTTGCCAGCCCCCCCCCCCTTTGACAGGAGCCTTGGAGAACATTCCGGGACATGGCCGGCCCCTTCAGCCCGCCCTTTTTGCAAAAGGAATCTCCCCACAACCACCACCGCAACAACACTTATGGAGGGTGGCTGCTTGCAAATCATACGGGTCCTTTTCCAGATTCTCCCAATCTCTGTGGGTCAGAGAAAGGGCTCTGTCAGCGGCTGCCGACTCAGGGCCCTCCTTGTTCTGGAGAGCTTTGGGGTTTGGCTGTGCTATTTATGCTTCTGCTTCTTCAGCCCCTTCACCCCAGGCCCCAAATGAGGAGAGGGTCCTTGGCTGCTTTCAAGTCTTGTCAAGGACCGGCATTTGGGTAGGGAGCAAAGGCCCCAAACCGCAAAACTTCAGTGGTCATTCCTGGAGAATCCGCCACCTCCTGAAGCCGCCTGTGCCCTGGCTGAACAACTCGCCCTTCGGACATTTTTCCTGACTCCAGCCAAATTCGACTCCCTTGCAGTTGCAACTCAAGCCTCCCTCCCCCCCAGGCAGAACTTCCCAAGGTCTCCCACTGCTCCTCCTTTCCATGGCCACCTCCTCTAAGGAAGTCTGCGGTTCAAGGGCAGTCTACCTGGGAGGAGGGGATGGAGCCAGTCCAGGCTGTTGCCGGCCCTTGTGAGATGCTCCTTTTGGCATTTGTTGCAAAAGATGTGAGAAAACCCATTTTTACATGCATTTCCGTCAAATACGCAGCATTCTCCAATAAAGGAAGGAAGGAAGGAAGGAAGGAAGGAAAGAAGGAAGGAAGGAAGGACATCTGAAAGGGAGCGTGTTTTCAAAGACGCAGAGCATTATCACCCCTTCCATTTATAATCTTCTGATTGTACTAAGTTCTCAGCATTGCACAAAGATATTTTCTGCCCCCTGAACAGCTCCAGATAGGGCCCTCTCCAGTCCGCCTCCTTGCTCACAACAAACTCAGCAGAAGCAGAAGCCTCTTTTAGTGCCAGACGTAAAGGCATCAGTCCTTGGCTGAGTTACTCAGCCCTGCCCCCAGGATACCTGGCCCCAGGCCAGGCCCCCCAAACCACCCAAAGGCCCCTCAGCCTGTCCCTTGGGATCCCTTTCCAAGCCAGCCTCCCAAAGGTGAAGGGGGAATCACATCTAGGTAGGAAGGAAGGACCTTACCCCGAGAACTGTCCTCTTGGTCCGATGGATGATCCGGCTCCATGGCTTCCAGAAATGCTGCTGTCCGCCCAGGGAGGGTGGAGGGAGCCTTAGCAGGCCAAAGCAGGGCCCTCACCGGGGCTCATCCTCCTCGGAGCAGCCAAGCGATCCACCTGATTTACGAGCTCCGGCCAGCTCCTCGAGGGGAGGCGTCTCTTCCTTGGCATGGCACAGCCCGGCAGCGCTCCTGATCTGACAGGTGACCTTTGGGACTGGCTGGCCCTTGCCCAGCCCTGAGGCCGGAGAGGCATCTCTGGCCCTCCCTGCCCCACGTCCTGCCCTCTTCCCAGGGATGGGAAGAAAGTTCAAAGGCTGCCCTGGGGCAGAGCTGCCAGGAGGGCCCAAGAGAGGGAGGGCCCGGCCTGTCTCCAAGCCCCCTTCGCGCACCACACAAAAGCCGACGGAGCCCCCGAGGCTCGGGGGACGCCCCTCCTCTGGCCCAGCGGCTCTGCGGTGCCCAACGTCCTGCTGCAAATCTGCCCACCGGCTGCGTCCTGGCTGGCCGGGAAGGAGCCGAGCTCTGCACAGTCCCAGCCGGCGAAGCCTCCGGTCCCTCCGCGCTGCAGCTCCGTCTGTGGCTTCGGCTCCTTTAGCGAGCTGCGTAGCTGTCGCTGCTCCACGGCGGCGGCGGCGGCGGCTGGCGGCGTTGGCTTCGGAGCGGCCCAGCCCACGCCAGAAGCTGCGCACGTTGCCGCCGGCTCTTGGCAACCGGGCGGCCGCGGGACCAGCCGGCTCCGGAGGCCCCTGCCGGCCCCATCCCGCCTCTGGCCAGCGGTGGCGGAAGAGGCCGGCCCTGGGCTTTCCCTGCCCGGAGGGAGAGTCCAGCCTTACCCAGGGACGGAGGGGGGCCTGCGGGGGCGCTCAGGGGAGGCCGAAGAGCGGGGCGCTCACAGCAGCCTGGCCCAGTTTGGGGCTTTTGGACAAAAACTGGGAATGGAGAGTCGGCCTGGCTCCCCCCCCCCGTTCTTCACTGACCGGATGTTCCCCAAAACTCTGCCAAGCCACCAGCTGCTTCTGTCAAAGGCCTCCCTGGAGGGGCAGATTCCACACAAGCAGGCTTCGGATTAAGCCACGATTGGCAGGAAGAGGGGTTTTCTGAAGCAGACTCGACCCAGGCTTTGCAGATCGGTGTCTGGGCTCCCTCCAGGTGCAAACAGCTGCAATCCGTCCTCCGAGGAAGGCGGTTGGGGAGCCTCCCCTCCTTGGGCGGATAGGGAGCCCTTCTGGAATTCCGAGAGCTGGTGCAGAACTTCCCGGTTCAGAGCAGTCTACCTCAGCGGATGGATGCCCACAGGTGCTGGTGCCTGGCTTTCTCCCAGCTCAGGATGCCTGGCGGGATGAGGGAGCTTCTGCCCACCCCCCATGCAGGAGCAGCGAGAGGGCGTGGAGATCAGCTGGGCGGAGGCTCCGTCTCTGGGACCTGAGTGGGGTGAAGCAGCCGTGTCAGCTGTGCCCTCCTTGTGGCAGAGGGTGGGTGGTGACCGCCTGCTGGGGGCAGAGGAAGCTGCTAGAAGCCTCATGCGGGAAAGGCTGCAGGGGTGCTTCTGAGCTGCAGGAAGGGGCAGGGAAGGCCCTCGGCTGCTGGCTTGGGGCTGAAACCCTCCCAGCTGGCCCATCAGCAAAGCCGGGGCCTCCGTGGGGATCCAGCCCTACACCTTCTGCCCCCTGCCCAGTTGGCACAGGCCCCCCTTGCCTGCCACGGCCTGGCTAACCCCCTTTGGTCTTCTCAAGTCAAAGGAGAGCCAGTTGGGGCACCCGCTGGTGGGGCCAGAGGGATGTCTCCCCAAGGGCCCCCTTCTCTGTCAAGGCTTGAGAGTCCCCCCCCCTTGAGAAACAGGCTTCTGTTTTTCTGCCTCCTCCTCCTCCTCCTCCTCCTCCTCCTCCTTCTCTCTCTAGGGCTCCTGCTGCGATCCAGGGTGCCCCAGGGTAAGGCAGGGGGGCAATTTTTCCTTCTTCCTCACTGCCTCCCCAAGTGGTGGAAGGTGCTGAAGTGGAAAAGGGGGGGGCACATCCTGGGAAAGGCTGAGAATGCCCCCCCCCCCGGCCTTCGACTTTCAGGAGGCAAAGCTCTCCATGCGCAGGTTGCTTAGCAATGCTGTGTGGGAAGAGTTTGGCTCGCTGGAGAGTTACGGAAAAGGAAAAGCCGATGCTAGTGCTGGCAGTGCTGCCCCACCCCCCTCAGCAAGTGGGACAAAGGGGCAGTGGGGCAGCAGCAGAGGAGGAGGAGGTTTCCCATGCTGGCATTGGGCCAGCCCCCCTCCCCTCACTGCTGGGACGGCCCCCTCCCTCTGCTGCCTGCCCAAGGCTGTTGTGCTGTCAGCTGGCACAATCCGGGCTTTGTCCCTCCCGTCTCAGGATGCAGGGAAAGCCGCTTCTGGGCTGGGGGAGGCTTGCACTTATAGTCACGTTCAGCACACGCCCGGAAGGAGCCTGGAAGGCAGAGGCCCACCAGCCAGAAGCAATCGGTGGAACCAGGGAAGGAAGGGGGGCAGCAGAGGGGGCAGAGAAAGGGCTGGAGGGAGGGCAGCCAATGCCACAGCCCCGACTCGACTCTCCGCAGGGTCCCTCTCCCTGCAGACCCGAATCCTCCTGGGGTTACGTTCAGGTGATGGCCCACCTTTTAACGCCTGGAGAGCAGGAGAAAACCTGGCCACGTTTTCCATCTTGGAAGCCCCAGCTCTGTCCCTGAGGAACGGGGGCTTTGGCCCTTCCAAAGACAGACTGCCCCTCCAAGCTGGGGTTTGGCTCATTTGCCTCCGTCCATAAAAGGGGCTTGAGCGCTCTCTGCTGGGAGGCCGGCACGGACGAGCATCTCGCAGAAGACCGATAGGGAGGCCGGCTGCTGCGTGTTAAGACTTGGTTTCAATTCAGACACGCCAGAGGAATCCGGGGGTCTTTTTCTTCTTCTTGCTTTTCCCCCCCTCTGAGTGCAACGTTTTGGAAACATCGACCTTAAAACAAGGAAGAGGCTTATTACCACAACAAACAAATAAGTTGGGCGAAGTCTACTTTTCTACTAACCACTAGGGGCCGCAGCTGAAGCAGGATTGGACTGTCTCTTCTCCCCCCCCTCCCTTCAATGCCCACCTGGGTTTTGGCTTTCCTTTAAAAAGCGCCATCCTTGAAATGCAACAGTTCAAGCAAGCAGAGAGTTCAGCAGCGCCCTGGATTTTCTTTGGGGTTCTCAAGACGCCTCTCAAAAAGACCCCTTTGGATCCTGGAGGTGGGGGAGGGGGAGGGGCCAGGAACAACCGCAGAGCCCTTAATTCCCTGCAGAGGATGATCTGCACATGGACAGCCCAGCCTGATAAACCCAGAAACAGCCTGATCTGGCCAGTAACCCCGGGGGGGGGTCACTCTCCTCTCTTTTTTGGTTAACCGTGTGGGCTGCAGATGATGGGAACCATTGTCCAAGAGACCTGGTGAAGAAACTGGGTGGGAAAGCCTACCTTGCCCTCGGATCAACCCAGGGCTGGGCTGACAGGGGTCAGAACTGGTCGTCTTCTCTGCCTTTGAGGCCTTTGGAAAAATGCCCCACAGCCTCTCCCTCCCTGGCCAGCAAAAGGACCTTGAAACCCTTTGATCTGGAGCCGCATTCCCGAGGGAGGTTTGGGCTGATGGGACCGGCAGATTAGCCCCCTCCCCCCCACCCCCGGGTGGGCTTTCTGATGGCCACTTTATGGGTTACAAAGGAATCTGCCCTTCTCTGCTAGCAGCCGGAGGGCAGGAGGGTCCCACCCAGAAGTCCTGGGTGCAGCTCTTCCCTCCCGGGTCTCCGTCACCGATTTTATTTTTGTGGAAGGCCAGAAGAGCCGATCGGAGGCGCAGCTGCCACTCGCCCTCGGGAAAGCGGCACAGGAGCCCCGCAAAGACCCGGCTGGCAGGCTGAGAAGCCGACCCCAAAACCCCCCTGCCTTTGCTCTCAGCTCCAGAGGCATCAAGGGACTGGGGAAAAAGTAGAGAGAAACTTCCCTTCCTTCCCTTTCCTTTCCTTTTCCTCCCTTCCTGTCCTCTTTTCTTTCTTTCTCTTTCTTTCTTTCTTTCTTTCTTTCTTTCTTTCTTTCTTTCTTTCTTTCTTTCTCTTTCTTTCTTTCTTTCCTTCCTTTCTTTCCTTCTTTCTTTCTTCCTTTCCTTTTTTCTTCCTTTCTTCCTTTCCTTTTTTTCTTCTCATTTTCTTTTTCTCTCTTTCCTTTTCTCTCTTCCACACACACGCAAGCAGCACACATAGCAAGCAGAGCTTCCCACAGGTTCCCCCTCAGTCCCAAGCGGGGCTTGTGTTTTCCCGGGGAGGAAGTGGTTAGGGTTCTCTTCAATTGCAGTCTGCTGGCTCTTTCGGCAGGAAGCAAAGGTCCTCTTTCTTTGCCTGTGATTTGCTGTTTTGTCAGCTGCCCAATGCAGCCGTCCGGCACGGCCAGGGAAGGTGCACCAGACCCCAAAGGGTGAGTGAAGCCCTCACTTGGGGAGGTTTGGGGAGAAAGAGTGGACACCTGCTTTCAAAGCCACGCTAGCTGCTGAAACAGCCTCCCAATTCCTCACTTGCCCTACATTGGAAATGATGCATCTGGATTGTTTTTCCTTCTGGAGTTTGCGAGGAAGATGAGCGAAGGTTTCAAGAATGATTTGGTCCTCGTGATCACACCCAGGAGATAAGGCTGCCTTCTGGCCAGGTGAGACCTTGCCCAGGTGTGTATGGAGCGCAGGGGCTGGGGTATACTGCTTTCATCCAGGGAGGTTCACTGCTTCCTCAACAATCCAGGATAAAATCGTGGAGCTGACCTGTAGCTTTATTGAGGAACATTAGGGAAGCATGGGGGAAAAAATCACAGCTGGATTGTGGCTCGGTCCCCTGAAGCTGCTTCAGCTCAGGCCGGGAAGGGGTCCTGCTTAAAATGGAGCGTCTTTCTGGTGACCCCTCACGAGGAGGAGAGGCCGCAGAGGCCCTTCGGGTGGGCCGCTTTTATTTTCCTGTGCAACTTGCGGAGGGAGTTCGGTGTTTCCTCATCCCTCCAGCCAGAGCAGTGAGTCTCACACGTCACGAAGTTCTTCCTTCCTTCCCCATTGGCCAACTTGCCTGCTCGCCCAGGAGAAGGAAACCTCCTGACCTTTTCCTCCTCCTCCTCCTCCCACCGGAGGGAACGCCAAGCCTCTTAAGCCGCCCTCAAGATGCCAGCCTCAAGATGCTGCTGAGCCAGAGTTAATGATTGGCGGGAGGGAGAGCAAGGGAGAAGCAGCCTGCCTGCCTGCCTGCCCACCGGCCCATGACTGCCCACAGCCCAGAGATCCTTCCCTGCCCCTGGGGGGAAAGGTCCGGCGCAGCCTGAGGCCAGCAGTGTCCCGCGTCTGCCCAGCCCAGGGCGAAGACCACTAAGCAGGGCCCGCTCTTCCCCGGGATGAGCGTGCTGCGTCTGACAAGGTTTGCTCCAGTTCTTTCTTCCTCTGGCAGGATCCCAAACCGGGGATTTGGTGTGCCAGGAAACCCTCCCTCTCCTGCTTCCTCCTCCTCCTCCCCCCCAGTGCCCTGGCACTGGCACATATATGGCAAGCTGCTTTTAAGGCGCAGGACCCTTTCCATCCATTTGTCCTCTGGGTCTGTGAGTGCTTGTGAAAGGCCAGCCTCCCCCCCCCCCCAGCACTTTCTCTCTCACACAGATGTACACACGCACATGCTCACTCCCTTCCTCTCCCCCCCCCCAGGGCCTGCAGCAAGATTTGGGATTGCACCCTTTGTGGTGGGGGTGACTTAAGCAGTGGATCAGGGAACACTTTTGCTGGTGATGGGGAGCAGGTGTGTGGTGCTGGTTGGGACTTTTGTTGTTACTGCAGGGAGGTGCAATTCCGCAAAGATCTGGGCAGTTAAAGATGACATTGCAAAAATAACAGAAGGGATGAACAAAGGACGCTAACTACCCAGAGAGAGTAGGCAGGATGGGAGAGCCCAGGGAGGGGCTGGGGAAAGGGGGGGCTGTGCAGAAAGTCTCCCTGGAATCTGTCAGCGCAGGAGACGGAGGTTCAAGCCTCCAGGGCCCACCGGGAAAGATGGGAAAGAGCCCGAAGGCCGTCCCAGGGCTTCCTTTCGGTGCAAGCCACACGGTCCTTACTAGGCGCAAAGGGAGGGCAGCTGGACAAATGCTTCCCTATGTCCAAAGGATGGGTGGAGAACTGGATCAGCCCAGGAGAATCAACTGGATCTCTCCCTGCTGGGATCCTGGGACCTCCTGCACTTTAGGCGGGGTGGGTGGGGTGGGGGAGAGAGAGAGAGACCGAGACGCTGCCTTCCTCCTGAAGACCTGCAAAAGGCCTCCTGGCCAGGGATGGAGAAGGCTGGAGGAGGTCAAGGCAGCCTTCTAGGAAAGGAGGTGGCTGGCTGCCTGGGAGCCATCTTGGCTCTCCCCGCCAAAGACGCGGAGACGGGGAGCCTTCCAGCGACCACAATGTGCGCCTAACTGGAGCAAAGAGCAGAGGAAGGACAGCGAAGCCTCAGCCTGGCTGGGCTCCTTCTCCCTGGAGACTCTGCCAAAGCCTCAGCGCCGGCTCCAGCCAAGGCCTGGAGCGTGGGAGCAGAAAGGCAGCATCCTGGGGGAAGAGCAGCCCTTCAAGCCCAAGGCCCCTCAATGCCCCCTCAATGCCCCCTCAATGCCCCCTCAAGGGAAAAAGGTGCCCACCAGATCAGCTCTCTGTGGTCGCTCACAGGCAGCCACAAAGCCCTGCCAGGCAGCCGCACCCCAGCAAAGATAGGCTCTCTGTCCAGCAGCCAGGAATGGCAGTTCCTTTCAGAGGCAGCTCCCTCCCCTCCCAAAGTCTCCCTGGCAGGTGGCAGGTGCCCCACCATCTATGGCTTTTTCCCCTCTCACCTGGGCCATCCAGGAGGAGGCAGCCACAAGCATCCTTGGCTTTCGACGGCTGAAAGGGCCTTTGTTTCCGTAACCTCAGCTTCTCCTGGAAGGCCTGGGGGACAAAAGAGAAGCATACCTGAGCCTCCAGGTATGCTTTCGGTTCTGGGGAGGCCCTCGGAAACATTCCTGCCCACAGGGGGGGCAAGCAGGCCACCTACTCCCACTCCTTTTCCAGGCCTCAGAGCAAATTCTCTCATTCATGTGGTCCTGCCATCAAGCTTTCTTTAAATAAGAAATGTGCGTTTTTTGACATTGGGCAAAAGGGGGAAGAATTAACCAAGGCCCAGGCTGTGTAGCATAACAATATCTGAGTGATCTGCTGAATTTGGCAGGAGGCTTCTCTTAGCAAGGAGTCCTGACCGGGGCGGACCAAGCTACTTCGACCCTCCCCAGAAGAGGAAGGGGGCACTGGAGGGCCACAGGGGATCCCTCAGAGCAAAGCTGAGCCCCTCCCATTTGCAAGGGGGGGGGAAGAGCTTGCTTTGCATTTGCAGGCTGGCAAAACCGCCAGAGACGGCCCCGATCCCAGCCCAGATTTGCATGGAAGGAGCGATGTGCTGGTGCCTTGGCCCATGTTAGGACCCCACAAATGCACTTTTACCCTGCTTTCCCCCCCCCAATTGAATTAAAATAGGAGACCTGAAATAACCTCCTGCAAGTGTTCTTGTGTGCAAGACCTCCCAATAAACACAAGTGGCTATTTTGTATTTAAAAGTAAAATACATCCTGCTGGTGTTGTTGTTTGCTCTCCAAGAACCTCAGACTGCTATTTTGTATTTTAAAAATATCGTTATGTAAGAATGAAGAGAAGACGTGCTTCCTTTCCTTCCTGCAACTCTGCCCCAGGTGTCTTAGAAAGGCAGGCACACACTGCCATTGTAAGGAGGATAACCTGCTTTTCTTAAAAGGATTAAGGTTGTTCAAAACAGACTGCAGGGGGGGGGGGGAGTAAATTAAAAGGAGATTTTCTTACAGCATCATTTCTGGTAACTCTTTGTGATGTCTGTGACAGTTTACCAGTGGTAACTTTTTGTGATGTCTGTGTGTGATGTCTGTGACAGTTTGCAGTTTACAAGGTTGGGTGTTACAACATCTGTGAGTGAGGCAAGTAGCACTTCCTATTGCTGGCTGGGGGGGGGACCTTTCCAAAAACCTCCTTCCCTGGGCCGACTTTGGGGGCCGTGGGATCCTTTGGATATGGGGATGCTTTTTCTTCCAAAGCTTAATTAACCACCCAGTTCAGATCCCCAGAGCTTTTGAAAAGTTTATCATTCATAAAGTACCCCAATTGTGATTTAATCTGGTTGGGGGACAGCCTCCCCCCCCCAGTCCAATCTCAGAATTCAAGATGAGTAAATAAATTGTCTGCCTTTCACTCTCCTTTCCTTTCCTGAACCTTCCTCAAGCCCCTGAGCTGTCCCAGGACTTGCGGGGGGGGGGGGGGCTTTGTGGCAAAAGATTGAAGTGGTCAGAAATCTGAGGTCGTGACATTTTTTCAACTGCTGCCTTTTTTGGTTTTGAGGGACGAGGCAAGGGAGGTGAGAAGGATGGGCTCCTCGCGATTAGTATTAGGAAACCAAACTCCGATTTATCGCAGCTTAATCAGACAGTCCGGACACGGTGAGGCGTGTTCCATTCCTTTCCAAGACCCTCTACTCTCCCCCGCCCCGAGGGATCATTGCACGAAGCCCCCTCCCAGCTGCCCTGTCAAAGCAGCATTTCTGAGCCAGGACAAAACGGCTCCACCTTCCAGCTCTGTATTCCCAGATTTACCAATAGGAATTCCATTCGCCAGTTTTCTGCAAGAAAAACATGGAAACGTGGCAGGCAGCCTCAGCACGGAGCGAAAGAGCGCAGGAAAATAAGAAAACGCTCCAGACTGGTTTCCTCAGAGGGCTCTTTGATTCCTAGGCCACCCAACTTCTGCTTTTGACCATTTTGCTCCTTCCCTGCTTCTGTGGGAAGCGCTCTGAAGGATGCATCCAGAAGGGCAGACTCTCTCCGGCACGACAAAACAGGGCTTAATTTTGACAGAAAAAGCTGGAAGGGATTCCTTTTGTGCAAATCTGCCCAGTTCAGCAGAACCAAGCCCTGCCTGTTATTTTTTCCCTCTATTCTTCCAACCCAGAGAGGTCAACTTCGGCATACGGTGCGTATAAAATTATTTTACTTTTAGGTTGACGCTTGCCTGCCTCTGGTTTAGCGGTCATTTCTGGTTTCTCATACCTCCGGTTATTTGCCTGCTTTTATTTTTTGGTTTTAAATATGTTTAAGGAATCGCTAGTCTTGTTCTTGTTGTGTCCCCTGCTTTCCTATCTTTGTCCGCCCAGCTTGCTTTACCAAAGCAGAGTCTTTTCTCTCTGTCCTCCTCTTCTTAAGAAATCGTTTGGATTCTTTAAATGAAGGTTGGGTTGCTCCGTGGACAACACAACCGTGATGGGAAGAGAGAAGGGAGAGAACGGAGGAGTTGACTGAGGAGTTGGAAGAGCCTGTGATGGAGAAAGCAGGGAAATTGTACTGTGTAGAAGATGACACAGGCTTTCTGTTTTAACACCAGGAGATGGAATTTGGAGCAGTATAAGAGAACTTTGCAACGGTTCCCTCTTAAAACCTGGGTTTAGCGCTCCAGATATAGTTGCTATATTGGTAAATATCCCCAACAGGCCCTGCTTGAAGGAGGAGGGCTTGGGGGTTTCCACCGCAGGAACAGCCGCAAACGTCCCGAGGCAGGAAATTTTGCTCTTTTGGGAGAAAACGTGACTAATAACACCGCACGCTATGAAAACGTTTTTTTTTTAAAGTGAGGAAATGGAACCGGCAGATACTTCTTGCTTAGATTTCTAACTGGCTTCCCGGAGCTCAAAGCTTCGCCTCCCTGTCCCTCCTGGGGGTTGTTCTTCAGCCCACAATCATGCTGGTTGGAGAGCAGGGGGGCTGGGGGGGTGGGGGGCTGGCTTAAGGTCCAGGAGTCTTTCAGGGCTGGGGGGGCTCAGACAGACAGACGGAGCTAATGAGACCGACTCAGCCGAGGCACTTCCACACTCTTTAAAGCCAGATCCTTGGGGAGGGGGCAGCATAGCCAGCCTGTATTCCCCCTTGCCCTCAAAAGAAACAGCCCTGGGGCGATCCTGCCAGAGGGTGGAAACCAGCTGCTTGCCTGGGTCAAATAAGGCCAAGACTTGGTGGCCAATTTTATCATCAGGCTCGGCCTTACTGGTTTGCCTCTGGGTCTCATTTCAAAGCCCAGACATCTGGATGTCCAGAGCATTTTTCTGGCCCTGAGTTCTCAGCTGGTGTAGCAGGCAGAGCTGGATCTGAGGGCCCCCTCCCTCCCCCTGCTCATCCCATCCCTCAGCAGTTTGGAGTGTACCTGAAAAATGGCAGGCAAAATGGGGTCTTCCAGTTGCCGTGTCTGCCCTTTGGGGTCGCTACAGGAGGCAAAAAGAGAAAACAAATCCTGAAATAATTTTGACTTCTCCCTCTGCTGTATTGAGACGCTCCGATGCAGCCAGTAACTAGGCTTGTTTGCATCTTGTTTTGATATTGCTACATTACATTACAATAAAAATGTTAGCATTATCGCAGATCACCTTGGTGGGTAAGCTGTATTTTAAGCCAATATTTACACACTTGAATTCCTGCTACCCTTCGGGAGTCTTGAAGGCTCCAAAGTGGTCCTGGGCCCAGCCAGCCCCCCCCCCCGATTACCCCCATAGAGAGTCTGGAGGTAAAGGGCACCCACTCCTAGAAGCAGACACGTTCTTGCCCATTTGGCCAGAAGGAAAGTTTTGCCACAATCGGATAAGTTTGATTTATTCTGGACAGATTAAGCAATTAGACAATGATGAATTTCCCCCAAACATTAATGCTGCTAGGACAGACCCATCCTCAGATGAGTCACATCCTGTCAGAAAATAACCTCAGAACAGCCTGACTATAAATAATACTAGTGAGTGATACAAATAAAACAAAACTCATCAATGATTTGTCCACAAAGTTCCTTGGGGATGCCACTAGTCAGTCTATTCAAATAAAAAGAAGAAAAAGCACTGAAAACATTAAAAGGGCAAGAGAGGCTTTGCAGCATTTTTTACAACAAAAGAATTTAAATTTAAATGGAGGTTTTCTAGTTGAACCCTCTGCTCAAGCAAGGGAGCTCAGAAGAGGTGCGTTTGTGTAAAAGCATGCCCACCTTTAGTCAAGATGTTTAAAAGGCAGCCAAAAAATAATGTTTGAGTTTCCATTTGTTTTTGTGAAAGGGGGACCCAGCCTGGCTTCTCTAGGCATTCGGATGTTCTTCCTTGGAAGGAGGAAGAAATGGGGGATATTTTCCCAGGTGAATTTGAGCAGGTTAAGTGGACATTAAAGGCCAGGAGCAGCCAGGCTGAGACAGAGCAAGGTCAGGAGAGGAGCTGAGAGGGACCCTCGCAGTCAAATGCAGCTTTTTTTTTTTGAAAAGGAAGGGGTGGGATGATCCAGCAGCCTCCACCTTTGCTGTGGCTCTGAAAAACATAAGTCTGAGCGCAGCCAGGCCCTGCTTAACAAGCTCGGCCGTTCCAGGATCCCCTTCGCCTTGCCAGCATTTGGTCCAGAGCTGGGAAGTGGGACGTGGCCCAAATCCAATCCCCTCCTTCCCAGCCCTCCGCCAAGAATTGACCCCATTTCTCTCCAGGAGAGGCACAAGGGGCAAGGGAGAAGGTGCTCAAGTTGGGCCCCAGAAAAGTTGGCCACCAACTCTGGCAAGGGATAGAGCACGGAGTCCATGGGTGGCCTCGCCTGATGGCTGAACCTTCCATTCCCCAACTAGGCCAGTAGGCACATCACCCGAGCTCAGCACTGGAGAGGAAGGGACGCACAAAGGTGGAGGAAGGAGACCAGTGAGCAAGGAATAACATTAAAAGAGGATCTGGCTGAAGAATCCGACCTCCCTTGCATTACTTGCAGGACCCTGAACAGGTGGAGGGCTGGAGTGCCTAAGCGTAAGACCCACCTGCTCAAGTGGAGGCTCTTAGTGGATAACCCCACGCTGTGTGAATGCACAGAGACGCAGAGCCCAACCCATCTGTTGGTACATCGGCTACTACCAGAAACGTGTACCAACAATGATACATCAGCTACTACCAGAAATGTGTACCGACAATGACTTATTTTTGGCCAAAGACAAAGCCAAGAAGCCATTTTAGCAGTCTAAAGTTTGATCTGGACACTTGGAAGCAGCAGCAGATGGAGGAGAGCCTTCCTTTGTAAATTAAACTGGCAAGCTGAGGAAGGAAGGAAGGAAGGAAGGAAGGAAGGAAGGAAGGAAGGAAGGAAGGAAGGGAGGGAGGGAGGGAGGGAGGGGGGAGGGAGGGAACATCTGGCTATGAAGCTTTTGGCACCAACATCTCAGAACACTTTTTTGTGTGGCAGTTTAGAATAAGTGGTTCTAAAGTGTCTTCCGTGTTCTTTGACTGTTGGGAGGCCTCTGGGTATCCTTGGTACTTCTCAGCAGGTAACACTTGCTTCACTTTTCCCCAAGCTTGGGTTGAGGGTCACTGCAGATAACACCCCCCCCCCAAGCTTGTTGTAGATTTTGGGGGTAAGAACAGGGAGTTTCCCCCTCTTCTGGATGGCCGTGAGAGCTTCTAAAGAGGCAAGGGCCGAGGAGGAAGGGGGACTCTCCGCCCCATTAAACAGCCACCAAACAGAGCCCCTGGCTGGGATTCCTGTGTTTTTCTCGAGGAGCAGCTGCTTCCGTCCCTCCTTCCCTCCTGGGGGAGGCTGGATGTGTCCAGCCTGGGAGCGCCTCTTCTTAAAGTCAGCTGGAGAAGAGATGCCCAGACTCAGGGCTTGTCTTTGCCTTCAGGGCAGGGAGATACTTGCGGCCGCTCATGCTGCTTTTCCGTAGGAGCCCCTGAGCAAGGCTGAAGGCCACCTTGATGGTTCCCACAAAAGCGGCCATGGGGAATCGGGCCTTCAGAGCCCCAAAGGTGGCTCCCGAGGAGGATGCCAGGAGGGAAAGTCCTGGGCCAGGCTCTCCTTCTGAGAGAGTGACGCAGAAAAAAGTGAGGGTGTGGAGGAGGAGGAGGAGGAGGAGGGAAAAAAGAGGCTCATGAGTTTCCAAAGTCTCTGTGAAGGTGGAGCAGGGCAGGCCCTTAAATGCAGCTGGAGGGAACGGAGGTTGCCAGGGAGCCAGCCTTCTCCAAGCTTGCCTTGTATATGGATTGGAGCAGAGAGGCGCGTCCAGAGGCCGAAGTTGAGGTATTGCTCAGACCTTCTCCGGGTCCTGCCACGTCCTTCCCCAAGGTAGGGGAAGGCTGATCTGTTGGGATTGCAGCTCCCATCCTCCCCAGCCAGCGTGGCTTGGAATGGGTTGGAGAGCCGGGTGTTGAGGAAGGCTGCTCTCAAGGGCAGGTGCCCAGCTGGCAAGTTTTCTCCCTTGGTCGGAGACGGGTCTCTTCGGAAGGAAGGCTTGGCTCCTCCTCCTCCTCCTCCTCCTCTCAGATCAGTCTCTGGGCTTTGGTCCGGGAATGCAAGCCGCCTCTGACTAACTTCCAGCTCTTTCTTTCCCTGAAGGATGACCCTGTCTCAAGGGAAGACAACTCTCCTATGGATATCCCTGCTCGGCCTCTTATCGCTGGCCATTTTCACCTACTTGTGCAGGTAAGAAAGGCACGGCGGCCCGAAATGCCCACTGAATTTACTGTTCTTGCCAGGAAGCTGCCCCACCAACTCCTGTGCCTTATTTGCATTACCCTTTTAAGACTGGCAGCCTCACCAGGGAAGGTCCCCATCCCCCTAATTTTGAGCACAACAAGGAAGAGATGCAAGAATTCCCAGAATTGTTAGCAAATCGGTATTGGGCAATTGAGCACCTGGAACAGTTCACCCTTCACTAGTGTGAGACAAGGAACTCCACAGATTAAGCTGGGAGGATCTGGAGAAACTCGTCTCAGGCATCACACGTGGCCCAGAGCAGGCCCAGGGTGGCTTTTGCTGGAGAGAAGCACAAGGAGGAAGTCGTTACTCAGAAATTCAGTATATTGCACATCAGAACGGCTTTCTGGGGTGATCAAACCTGCGGCTGGCTTGCCACACTTCGACATCTTTGCAGTGGCGTATTGCTCCTGAAGTGTTACATAAAGGTCCACGCACACCCCGCCTAGTTTCAATGTGAAATCTCACACATCCCAGAACATTTGATGTTGCAACTTGTATTCGCTCTGATGTGTGTCCATATTGGAGTGGAGGAACAATTAGAAGTTTCTCTCCTCAGCCAAACGTAAAGGTGGTTTGATTGCAGCTCCCCGTTTATCCAACTCCTTGAACCAAACACCGCCCAGAGGTCACCTGCAGGGGTCGCAGAGGGAACTGCATGTCCAGCAAGGAGCTGAATCCACCAAGGGGATTCGGAGGAGACAGTTGGAGGAAGGGAAGGGGGACGGGGGGGGGGAGGTGAGGTTGTGGAAACAGAGCTGAGTCACATAGCAACTTCAGAGCTGCTTTCCACCCGGAGAAGCTGTTTGTCTTCTCATGCTTGTCTGGGGACCATCCAGATGTCTTGGACCAGAGTTCCCGGGCAGTTCAGCCAAGGACCACGTCAGCTGGGAGTTCTGGAGGCTCCAGGCAATTGGCACATTTGTAGGGCATAGCTGAGAGCTTCCCAGCCCCACCTGGGCGTGGAGACAGTTAGGTGCTTCTGCAGAGCATGTGTTCTGCCCACACACACAGGCGGTCTGCCAGCCAAGCACATGAAGGTGATTGTTGGCTGGAGTTTGCCTGGTACAGGCAGGTGACCTTGAGGTAATTAAAGGTTGTTTGTTCTCCTTTCAACAGGGATGAGAAAGAACCCTGGATGGACAGCAGCAGCAGCCTCCAGTAAGTCCCCTCCTGCTGTTGCTTTTGCTCCCTCCAGTCTGTTTGCGCCACCCAAAATGAGTCAAGGCTCTCCCGATGATGCTTGCCGGGCAGAATAAGGGCATTTTTACCTCGCCAGACTTTAAGAATCAAGGCGCTATTGCTTCAGCCTCAGCCTGGCCCGGCCTTTCTCGCAGCCGCCCTCTGGCGCCCAGGGGCATTCAGCTCATCTCCCCTTTGCTCGTAGCGGCAAAGACCCAGCTCTAGTTATTGGCTGCTCCAGAAGCGAATGGGCAGCGGGGCCTGGATCGGGCCGCTGCATTTTGGCCTGACGGCACGTGGGCCAAGGATCCTTCCACTAGGCATTGCCACAGTGAGGAGAACTCGCAGTCCCAATTCTCCTTGCCTGGACATCCTCCTTACTTAAGAGTGAAAGTGGAGGTGGCAGATGGCCAGTTGCTCCTTATTTGCCTCCAGTGTAGCCACTAACCCCTCTTCCGCTCCCAGAGGGACGGATAGCTTTTGCATGCAAACGACAATCGCTGTGGGCCTTTGCACAACGGGAAAGAGAACCACGGAAGCGCCTTGCTCAATGGCGGGCTTTTAAGCTTGCAAAATGGGCAGTGCGGCTGATGACTGACTCACACAGTAGCACAAGCTAGATGCCAGTGAGGCTGCCTGCCTGCTGTCCTCCCCCACCCACCCCGTGATGCCAGGAAGCCCCCTGTTCTTAGTGGAGGAGCCTGCATAGCCCCCCCTGGCAGCACAGGGGCCTACCTCTTGCCCAGCAGAGGGATCAAACAGACCCCTGGGCAGCCATGCCAGAGTCCAGCCTCCCCTGCGGTATAGTTCAGCTCCTGGTGACCACATTGCGACGTGCCCAAATTGTTTCCTTGGCACCAAATTGTTTCCTTGGTGTGGCGAAGAATAAGAAATCTGCATGTAAGGAACTTGAGCCAAAAGTGACCGGAGAGAAAGCCAGCAGGCCAGGAAGAAAAGCAATGAGTTCAAGAAGAGAGGTGCCTTTGTTTCCAAAAAGAGACACTTGGCTGCCTGGTTGACAGGATCTGATATGGGCTTCCTGGAAGAAGGGGCACACCGGACAGGTCTGTGTGAAAGCCAGTTGTGGCCACAAGCCGGGAGTCTCTCTGCAGAGCTTCTCAGTCATCCAGGTCACGGCTGTCTAAAGGTGCTTTCCCAAAAGACAACTGGAGAACTGAAGAAGCTTCTTGGATGAGAAGTGAAACATTTTCAAGGAAAGGAGAACCCAAGGAAGTCCAGTTGCCTTCTGGGATAGCACCTTTGGGACAACCAGCCAGAACCACGGCCAGACCTTATTCTGGTTACCTTCTCCTTTATTGCAGAGAGGCGTATTCAACCACAGAGGCTGGAGAGATTGCACTGAGCAGCTGGTTTCACCCAAAGTAAGAAGTCTATTTGGACTCAAAAGTGAGATGGAGGGGGGGCAGCTTTCACTGGGCGTCCGCCAGGCTTCCTCTTTTCCTGCCACTGTCCACAGTCAAAAGGTTTTGAGAGACGGGGGCTTTTTCACCCGCAATGGGACACTTCCTGGGGAGCGTTTCAGAGGCTTAGAGCCCCCCCCCAAGGAGCGAAAGCCCAGCACAAGACCGAAAGGAAGCTGCCTCCACCTGCAAAGGCAGAACCGAAGGCTCAGTTGAGCAGGACAGGAGACATTTTGCCCCGGCCCTTCCGCCTGAAGGGTCGAGTACCGGAGCGGTGGCTGCTCAGCTGAAAGAGGCGAGCAGCTTGGCTGACACTCGGATCAGCCTCGCCTGGAACCCCAGCCAGCTGAAAATAGCCTGCTAAAATTAAATGCAGGGAAAGGAAGCTGCGGAACGGCTCCTGCTTTGTTTTGCTTTACATTGAATCCCGGGGAGTAGCTTTCCCAAACATCTGGCTCCAATCACAGTGCTGAAAGGCAAAAAGTTTCCTGCTTCCTGCCACTCCCTGGTAAACCTTTTAACATGAGGGTGGAGAGCTGCAGCCAAGGCCACCCTCCAGCGCTGAGGCTCCCTGGCCTCCTGTCTCCAGTAGGGAAGAACGGGGGACCCCTGCTTCCCCAGCTGCCCCCCCTTTCTGGAAGTCTGCTTCGGAGTGGGTGGGGGGGCTGAGTGAGGGTGAGCTCTCCAGATTCGGCCAAGATGACCAGGGAGTGACCCTCATCGGCCTTCTCTTTCTGTCCCGGGCAGCGCAAGGATAGAAATCACTGCCCTGAGCCCGTGGTCGGCCCCCATCGTGTGGGACGGGACCTTCGAAAGCGCCCCCCTGAACTATCACTACAAGCGGCAGAAGGTCACCGTTGGACTGACCGTTTTCGCCATTGGGAAGTAAGCGCTTCGTCCAGCCAGACCCGGCTCGTTTGGCCGAGGAAGGTCCCCTGAGCATGAGATGAGCAGAGGCCTGTCCAATCTGGGGGGGGGAAGGGAAGGGAGGGGGCTGAGGCTGCCGGACTCCGGTCGTTCTGGCTGGGCTCAGATGGACCGAGGGCAGGGGGTGGCAGCCTGCAGCAACCGGACAAGCCCCTCCCCATCCCTGCTCTGTTTGCCTTTTCCATCCAGGTACCTGGACAAATACCTGAAGGACTTCTTGATTTCTGCAAACACCTTCTTCATGGCCGGCCACAAGGTCATCTTCTATGTCATGGTCAATGACCTCTCCAGAGTGCCCAAGGTCAAGCTGGGCCCGCAGCGGATACTGAAGCTCTTCCACGTCAAGCAGCACAGCCGCTGGCAGGACATCAGCATGATGCGCATGAAGACCATCGGGGAGCTGATCGAAGACTCCGCCCGCTTCGAGGTGGACTTCCTCTTCTGCATGGACGTCGACCAGGTCTTCCGGAGCTTCTACGGGGTGGAGACCCTGGGCAAGTCCGTGGCCCAGCTCCATGCCTGGTTTTACGAGGAGGACAGGAGCACCTTCACCTACGAGAGGCGCCCCGAGTCGGCCGCACACATCCCATACGAGGAGGGAGACTACTACTACCACGGAGCAGTCTTCGGGGGCACCCCTCTGGAGGTCCTGAACCTCACCCGGCAGTGCTACCAGGGCATCCTGCAGGACAAGGAGCGGGGTGTGGAGGCCATCTGGCACGACGAGAGCCACCTCAACAAGTACTTCCTGCTCCACAAGCCCACCAAGCTGCTCTCCCCCGAGTACTGCTGGGATTACAAGATCGGCTGCCCCTTTTACATCCAGAACGTAAAGTTGTCCTGGTTGCCTAAAGAATACGAAGAGGTCAGAGGCAACTCTTGACCTGCCCCACGCCCTTGAACTGACCAACGCTGGCCTGCAGCCAACGCTCCAGATGGATACGTTAACAGCACGGCCGAGCCTCACTCTGTCACCTGCTGCAGAAGAAGAGGGGCAAGCTGGGGGCACAGAGGGGCTGGCAACGGTGAGGAAGAGGGCAGCTGTCTTCTGCCACCGTCTCTGGCCCCTCCTGCCCCCTTCCTTTCTCACAGCATCGGACACAGATTGCTCTGGGCAGTCTTTCTCGGTCCATCTCTGGTTTTGTGAATTTGCGAAGAGAAGTCGGGGACGGAAAGCGAGAGCTGAGTCAGGCTGCACCTCCACACTTATACGCTGGTGCCGGGTGGAAGGCATAAAGAATTCAGGGGGTGGCAGGGTCCGCAGAGGAAGCCCCCGGACCCTCTTTTCAGATCCTTCTGCTATCAGATCTCGTGTTCAGATTCTGGGTGAACCTCCTCAGAGGGGCTCTAGGGAGTCACGCTAAGCCAGTGGGTCAGCGTCTCTCTTTTTCCTCCCCAAAGCTTCGTTTTCCAAAATGGGTTTTTTCCCCTCCTGGGGATTCAAATATGCAGGGGAACGTCCCTTACTCAAAGCACACCTGGGGGATATTTTTTCCTTCTCCCCTACCCCAATAAACAAAGCTCACCAAAGTTGGCAGCCTGGACAAAATAAAATAAAATAAAACAAGACGCAGCTTTTGTTCCTGTGCTGGTACAGAGGACGGAGGGGAGCTTTGTCCCTCTTGCACCTGCCAAGGTGCCCAACTCGCCTTTGTTTGTTGAAGCACCTGCTTGCAGGCTCTCCTTCCGAGCTCATTTGCACAAGCCAAAATTAGCCGTGTTCTGCTGTGCGTGTACTTGACTGCGCACCCCCCTGGGTTGATGGGGGCTGAAATTGGATGTCGGTCCTTCTTCCATTCTTCTCCTTTTGTAGTTTAGAGACAGGCCTTTTCTCACCCTTAGGGGCACAAAGGTTTGGACCGGCCTGCAAGGGGGCGCTGCTTGAGCTTAAGAGGGAGCTCAAATCCTGGGCCTGCCCCACAGACCTCTAAATGCCGCCTGGTGGGCTGCCTCGAGTCCTTTGCCTTGAATAGTCCGGGGTCCGGTTTCAAAACCCTCTGCATCCTGAAAGTTCAATCCAGTTAGTGGCTGGCACAAGGGGCCTCTTCCTGGCCACTCCGTTTTACCACACAAAAATGCACCCATCATCCAGGGAGATTTAATGAACTGGTGTACCTGCGAGCGACAGGCTTCCCTAACTACCTTTAGAAATCAGTGTGTTAGTTAATGTATTGCCTTGTAAATGACAAAACAATAAATTCGAATCTTATTTTGGCAAGCCTGATGAGATGGGGATGAACGGGGAGAATTGTGGCTGGAATTTCACAGCTCTCACCAGGAGGAGGAAGCTGAAATCGAAGCGGTGTTGAAACGCAGCCGAGGGGCGAAGTGAGCCAAAGCTGGCTTCTCTGGTTCTCAGGGAAGACTCCCAGGCACAAGTGTGGGGAGGCCCACGCAACGGAAGGGCAGCAGTTCCTGGCACAGATGCTTCTGGGTCACCATTTTGCAAACTTCCTGACCTCCGAAAGCTGGTCCTGCCACTGACCAGATGTGGGACCATTAATCCAGGGGGAAGCTCCAGGCCCAAGAGGTGGGCTCCGGGGGCGTCTCCTTTGCCTTTTTGCTCAGGGGCCAGACGTCATCCGGAGTTGACTCCTTTGCTCGAAGAGGCATCCGCTGTGAGACTTCAGCAGGAGCCAGTAGCAAAACCGCCTCTAGGATCAAATCCAAGCAAGCCTTTCGTGCTCTCGGAGCACTTCTAGGGCTGGGATTAAAATGGCAGCTGGAGAGTGGCGCCCAGGAAGGGCAGGAAGGAGCCTCCTTGGCCTGGCACTGCATCCACTGACCGAGAGGAGGGGGGGAGCTGGAGGTGCCTGGAGAACGCCTGACTGCCCCCCTCCAGCAGAGGGCTGTGCCAAATGCAGCATAGCTGGTGAAAGGGCACCACCACGTGGCGAGCGCAGGTCTGCCAGCACACCCACTCTGGGCTCCCAGAGACACTTACACACACACACACACAGAGAGAGAGAGAGAGGGGGGGGGAGTGCGCGGGCTGTCACTGTTTAAGGAGTTTCTGGGAAAAGCTCACAGGCTATTTATTGATTTACAAAGAGAGATCCATTTGCAGCCTTGGTCTGGAGAGGGCGCAGCGCTGTCCTCAGCTTCGAAAGGCCGGCCGCCAGCCCCAGGACCTTTCGGAAGGCTATTATGGGATGCACACGGCCTTGGGGGTTCACAAGGATGGACTCAAGTGCTTGCAGTTTGGAATGGGTTCAGGGTCTCTCTGTTCCTGGGGGTTTGGAAGTCCTCTCAAAGCCTTCTCTGTGGGACGAGCTACCCGAGCCTTTTTCCCACATGTGTCTTCCTGGGGACCCCCTGACTCTGTCCCCCTACCTCCTGCTCCCCGTGGCAGAATCGCAATGACTCAGCCCAGCTGGGGTCCCAGGGAAGAGAAGTGGGGAGGGAAGAGAGAGGGGGTGTTCACCAAGCCTTCTTGTGGACCAAGGGGAACTTGGGCGGCTTCAAAAATCGGGGTGCCGCTTGGCTGCTGTTCTGGGACAGGGACTGCCCAGTGAGTGGCGGTTGTGAGGCTGGTACCTGGTACAGGAGAGCCAAGCCAGGCTGCAGGACAGCCCCGCTTTCTGCTCGTTGGCCTCTGCTCAGGATCTGCCTCCCGCATCGTTGAAGAAGCCCAGAAAACTTGGCTGGAAGACAGCACCCCCAAGCAGCTGAGACGTCCAGAGGAACCCCCTCCCCTTCTGCAGGGGTCCTCCCACCTCAGGTGCGCCCAGAGAGCCAGGCTCATCTCCCTCTACAAGGGCACCCCTCTCCGGGCCTTAAACCCCCTTTTCAGGAAGAGGACCGCTTGTTTGCCAGCAACTCCACCCCTTCCCTGGGCAGCCTGGGGCAGGGTGGGCAGGATCTGGAGGACGAGACGGCAGCCTGAGGAGTGAGGACTGAAGGCCACTCGGCCCCCGATGGACTTGGCTGGTGGCTATGGCAGGCATGCAGCTTGGCTCATTGGCCAGAGTCATCTAAATGGGGGGGGGTTGTTTTCTTGCAACAATATTGCTTGGTCCACAAGAATCTGGGCCTCTAGAAACGAGGCGGCAGGGCTGGGGAGGGAGGGAGGGCGCTCCGTCTTCCAATCCACAGGCCTCTGATCTGCCCCAAAGGGCCTGATCCCCTCCTCCTCCCACAGAACCTTCTCTGCTGAGATATACAGCCTGACTCAGTCCACATCCCGCCAGGTGGGTCAACCTGGGGGCTGCTGCTCCTTCGGGAACTCCAGCCGTTCCGCCGTGTCCTCCAGTTCCTCCAGGATCTCGGAGAAGGAGGGGCGTTTGAAGGCTTCCATCTGGGGAGGGGGAAGGGGGGGACAAAAAAATAACGGTGTGCCAAAGGGCAGCTCGAACCCCCAAGCCCTGCCAAAGGCAGCCCACTGTGGGAAATGGCAAACTCCCTTTTCATTACAGATGGCGACGTGCTTTTTCCACCTGCTCTGCAGCCAGAGGCCCCTTCGTGGTGTCTCTTCCTGGGTCTAGAACTCTTAAGGTAGATGGTCCTGAACAGAGAAGCTCTACTACCCAGCACTCTCACCCAGGCCTGCTCAACTGCTGTCTCTGCAACCTGCAAATGCTTCAGAGCTGCTTCGGCTAAAGGGGGGGGGGCAGGTCGCATCGCAAGAGCCTCTTTTGAAGGAAATCCTCACCCTGCAACAGCTGGCAGCCAAATCTAAAACTCGCCTGGGACACTCTCGGATCATGCTGTGGAAGGCAGCCACGTCCAGTCCGTAATCCTGGAGGGAGAGAACGCGGGTGTCAGGAGGGCCTCCCTCTTGCCCCTCCCCCAATCGGCTTCCCCCCTAAACTGCCTTCCCAGAGACGAAGGAAGCAAGGGGGGGGGCCTCGGGAAAGCTCCCAGGAAGGGCAAATGCTTTCCAGCTCAGAGTGGAAAGGGCCATCCTAACCAACCTCAGGGGAGAGGAGGGGGTCCCGGGAGTCACCTGGGTCCGTGGTAGCACCTCGGGGTCGGCGGGAATCCTGCCCAGAATTTCACAGAGGACAATGCCAAAGGAGAAGACATCCACCTGCCGGAGGGAGCTAGGCTCAGCCAGGGGGGCTGTCAACGCTGCAAATACTGTATTTGCCAGTCCCCCAAGCGCCCTGCTCTTCCTCTCCCCGGGGCGCCCCCCAGGCCCAGGCCCAGCCAGCACCCCTGGGGGGAGGGGAGGCAGGCAGGCACCTTCTGGTCGTAAGGTTCTCCCCGCAGCATTTCGGGAGCCATCCAGAAGGCTGAGCCCACCAGCGAGAGCTTCCTCTCCGGACCCTTGGCCGAGAGCTCCGCCACTTCCTTGGCCAGCCCGAAGTCGGTCACCACCGCCTCCCGCCCTCGCTGGGTCACTCGGATGAGGCAGTTCTGGGAAACAGACGGAGGCCCCTTCAATCCCCGTCCAAGCCCCCTGGGAGTTCTGAAGGGGGGGGGAGCACCGGGCTGTGACTGGGCTGGCCCTTGGAGCAGGACAACCACCACAGGTCCGTCCCCTCTTGGCTGGCCCAGTGGCCACAGCCCCCAAACAAGGGGAAAAGAAACCCACCCCAGGACAGCCTTCGGTAGGACTTTCAGGAAGCCTCTACTAGGCTAAGCCAAAGTGCTCGTCCATTCCTGGGACTCGGCAGACCGCCGCTGAGCACGGAGGCTCCTTTGGCCAAAGCTAACGAGGCAGCAGCAGGCCTCTCCTTCCGGGGTGTCTCCTACTCACTTCCTCGGAGACCCCTGGGCAGGCCCCCCCCCCGCAGTTCTGCTGATTCTTTTGGAAAGGAGGTCGAACTGAAAGCCCACCTTGGAGTTGAGGTCGCGGTGATAGATGTTCCTGGAGTGGAGGTAGGCCATCCCGCGGGTGATGTCCGAGGCCAAGTCCACTTTCTCCTTCCAGCCCAGGGAGACGTCTTTGCAGGCCAGCAGCTCTTCTAGGCATCCCCCGTTCACGAACTGAGGGGGTCCCGAAGGGAAGAGGGAACGCTGAGTCGATTCCCTTGGTGGCCGGGATAGACGTTATTCTGCCTTCCACGCAGTGCTTGTGAGTCAAGGCAGCCTTCCCAGCCCCGCAGGCCCATCATCCCCGCCATCATCAACCAGCCTGGCCTCGGCTGAGGAGGATGGGAGTTGTAGCCCAGCCCACCTGGCAAACGCCCCTTTGGGGAAGGCCGGGCTGAACTGCACGCTCCCCCAAGAGGAAGACAACGCAAGGAACCTCCAGGGGCAAACTAGAACATCCTCCCCCGAGCTTCTATATTTCTCAGAGCAGAATTTACCACACTGGGGAGTTCCCTTTTCTTTTTTTAACAGTGAGATGCAGACTCATTTTTTACAATCTCAGTCCTAAAGCACCAAGAGGGATGGTCCAGATGGAGCTATATCGGCCCCCTGATTCCCCACTTTTGGGGGCATGAGGCCAATTGCAAGCCAGATGGATAGATGACACTTATTTATCAAATGAGTGTGTTGCTGCGATCGCAAGATTCTTGGAGACACACAAGAATGCCACAAAATAGCACGACGTGAAAATAAAAGGGATAAAAAAGTCTAAACGCAAAATGGGATGCCAGGCTGCAGAAGCCCCCAGAGAAGCTCAGCTTCGCTTTCTCCAGAGGGCGGACCAATTTCCCACGGGAAGACGTTCCCCAGAGCCGTCCCCACCACTGAAAATCTCTGCTTCCTGTCCGGCACCGAGATCAAGGGGTCCTCCCTTTAAAAGGCAGCCTAGCCTGGATGGCAGCTGCTGTTTGGGCAGGGGAAGATCCCCCCTCTTACCTCCAGAATGGGGTACAGCTTGTCATCCTTCACGCAGATCCCGAGGTACCTTACAAAAAAGGAAAAATCGGGTGATTGCCGAGATGCAAAGTTAGATCAGCCTGAAAAGGGTCAAGGAAGCTGAAAGTACCCACTGCCACGTGGCCCCCAGGGGATCTACTCAGAGACCTACCTGACGATGTTGGGGTGGGAGAGCTTCTGCAGCAAGCTGATCTCGCGCACAATCCCCTCCTGGTCAGCATCGTTCTTGTAAATCTTGACCACCATCTTGACCACCGTGGCCTTCCCCCCAGGACGCGGAACGACCTGCCAGAAGCCCAGGAAGAGGGATGGCACGAGAGCAGGTGACATCCTGCCCAGCAGGAAGGACAGATCCGAAGCCGGCTGCGTCCATCTTTGGGGACGCCCACCCAGATATTCCTCCCGGCACAGCTGCCTCTAACAGGTTCAGGGCTGTCTCTGGAAGATCCGCCCAAATATGACACCGAAACAGAGGGGAAGTTGGCTCGGGAAGGATGCGGCCCAGAGCATGAAGGAAGATCAGTTAAAAAAACCAGAAGGGGGAAAAAAAACAACGTCCTGCTCTTCCCAAGAGATCTCCTGGCGCTCCCTTCTTCCGGGCGCTTCCAGAAAGAAGGAGGCCAGACGGGCTGCCCGTGGCTCCCGGCTCCAATAATTAAGGAGCAGATGGATATCAGGGCAAATCTTCAGCTGCTGTTGGCTCCACGGATTAACGGCTGCAGCAGCCACCATTAATAGCCTCATCCTGCCCGCAGGTGCCTCTAAGCCGCTTGGAATTTACGGCGGCTCCTGCCTCTTCCTGGGGCCAGGAATTCCTCAGGTTAACTACACTCTGCTTGAAACGGGGCATCTTGGAGAAACTGCGTTCGCAGCTGGAAATTGGAGGGCAGAAGACAGACGCAGGACGACTGAGATTCACTTGTATGGTTTATTTCAGACAAGGGTGTCTGGGCAGCTTGCAAGGATTAAAACGCAGAAACACACCCCCCCCCCAACGCAGAAGCCCTGGACCCCAAAGATAAACAGTAAACCAACTCCCAGAAAAAGGACACAGTTGTGCTGTTACGCACAACTGCCCTGTCTGTTGTCGCTTTCTTATCACCCAGGCCAAGCAAAGCTCCGGCTCTTCCCATTCTGGCAAGCTCACTTATTTGTCATCCTGAGCCAACTGTCTTCCCTGTGGGTGGATCCCAATTCCCATCTTTCCCAGCCTGTGGAATGGAAATGATGAGGGCTGAAGTCCAGCACATTTGCATTGGAGAAGGCTCAATGCAACCACGCGTGGGAACCATGCTAAGTACGGATCTGGGATGCTCCAGGGACACGGAACAAAAATGTTGAAGATATTTTTCCTAATGAAACCTGCAGCAGCAGCAGCAGGAGTATTTTATTAAGCTATGAGTAATCTGGAGGAGGAGCGGGGGAAGAGATCCTTTTAGTGAAGCCGTGATCACACCCAATCTTTTAAAGGGATTCAGAGGGATGTTGTAAAGGTTTCTTTCTTGTAAAGCCTTTTAATTGACCGTCAGCCTCATTTAGCTTCTTCTCGGCAGTTGGAGGCTCTCTATCCTCCCCAGCTGCCCTGCGTGGGTCGCCTGCCCGCCACACCCCCCCCCTGCTTAGGAGCAAGATTGATGTTGGCAGCCCGGCCTCTCCAGCTCCATAAAACACCCACTAGGCCATTTCCCGGGCAGGGCGAATGAGGAAGGAGCCTTGGCCAGCACCAAAGCGAAGCGAGCCGCCACTGGGTTACGGCAGCCTTTCTTTTATTGTTTTCCAATAAAAATGCTTTTAAGCTGCTCATTAATTCTCTGCCTTCCTTTTCCTACTCAAGGCGGCAGCGGGCACCGCTACCCTGCTCGAACCATCAAGCATTCCAGTCAAGCTGGCATTCAGACTCACGAAGGGAAAGGTTAATGATGGGCACAACCAGGCGCTCAGTGAGCCACGAAAAGCGTGCGCAGTCATTGTGCCCGCTTTGCCCCAGGAGGAGCCAGGAGGAGGAAGGGGAAGGAGGGGGCCTGAAACGGATGGCCAGACGGGGCTAGGACAGGCCAGCATTCCCCAAGCTTTAAAAAGAAGCCGCCTCGGTTTTGTTGGCTTTGGAAAGCTGGCGCCTTCATTCTGCCCGAGAATCCAGCCACACCAGGCCCAGTGACCCAACAGGCAGCCTCTCTTGTGTCTGGCCCTGTTTTCTCTGGGATGCAAGAGCTGCCCTGTGGGGGAGGGCCAGCCTCAGGGGACTGGAGAGGAGCTGCCAAAGGCTTTGCAGCAACAGGAAGGATCCTTGAACTCGGACCTGCCTTTGTTGTGCCCCAGCCTGGCACCAGGTGCCTCAGCCGCCAGATAAGGAGAGAAAGGTGCTGCCCAGCGGTGGCAGATCCTGGCTCGCTCCTGACGCAACTGCCCCTCACCTCTAGAAAGCTCCAGAAGGTCATCCTGTCAAACTGCAGCAAACCTTCTTGGCTATCAAAGGTTTTGTCCTTCTGCAGGAATCCTACCGACGGTGAGTTAGGGACATGAATAGCCATCCAGAAAGGTCTGGGAAAATAAGGACTGTGGCCAGTTTGCAAATGAACAGGCACCAAGAGGCAGAGGTGAGGATTAGTGGGGGAAGGTGGCAGGGGATAAGCACCCCCGGAAGGAAGCGAACCAGGAGCAGCGGCGTTCTTAGGGCAAGCAGAATGCGTGTCGTTTAAAGGCTAATCTCCCTTTTGAGAAACACCAGCTCTTGATTTTGCCCAAGAGTCCGGCCACGGTCCACCCCTGGCAGGAGACATCTTGGGTCAAGTTCAGTCACCCTGGGGACTCCTGCCTCTTATGTTCTCTGCCTGAAAAAAAGCAACTGCTTTCTCTCCCCCTGAACCCAAGGTATGTCCTGGCACCAAGTGCCCTTGTCTCCGTCTTGAAACAGACTTGGAAAGGGTGACCGTTTGCTCAAAACAAGGGGCATCAGCTGGACTTCTCTGGTTCTCCCCCGTCCCCCATTTTCATAACCTCTTGCCTGATGTGGAGACGATGCTCTCTGCACACTCTCCTGGGCTCTCCTGACGGTCCCTACGCAAGGAATCAACTAGCTACGGAGTGTAAATGTTGAGGCCTGAAAGAGTCCTCTGAATACCGAGAAGCAGGCTTAAGAGATGTAATCTGCTCAGATTGGCTTTGCCCCCCCCCTTCTTCAAACCTTGTAGACCTGCTGCAGCTTCCACTCCCCAACCCCCCCACCTCCCCTGAGAGGAACTACAGCGCAAGGGGCACCCAGGGCAGCCTGGTGGGTGGGCTAGCTCAGCATGCCTGGGTGATGCCATACCTTGAAGACTTTGGAGAAGAAGCCGCTGCCTATCAGCTCCGCCTCAAAGTTTTCCCAGAATTCCAGCTTCCGGACAGCTGTGCGCAGCCTCTGCCACCGGTCATCCTCTGGGCAGTAAGCGTCAGGGGTCTCCTCGCAGCACGGGGTCGAGCCAGACAAATCCGGAGGCGCCGGACCCACCTTGTACATTGTAAAGGCAGGCACTGCAAAGTGAAAGAAAGGAGAGTTTCCTGTCTCAGCCCCTTCCGAGGCGAGGCTGAGCGTCCGTCTCCATTTCACAGCTAGCCAGAAGAGGCACCACTGGGAGGAACTGGGGCTGAGTGGTTTTCCAGCTCAAGGGCTCTCTGGCTTCTCTCTGCCCAGAGCAGAGATGCCCTCAGATCAAGCCGGAGCTGCTCTGGTATTGAAGAGGGTGCTCAAGACTCCTTTGGGACTCTCCCGCCAGGAAGAAGCTCACACGAAGGGCCACACTTGGCTGCTAAGGCCCGTTCTCTCCCCCTCTCTGCTCTGGCTGAGCCACCCAGGTGCTAAAGCCACGGGTGTGGGTCTCGCAGGACCCCCGACCAGACCCAGGTTCATGCCTCGCATTTTGGGCCTTCCCCATGTTCAGTCCCTTGCCGTCTGGGGCAGCCCCTCCACGGACCTTCTGAGCAGGGCAGCATCTGCAGCAGGCCCTCCTTCCTGGCATCCGAGGCGGAGCTGCCGACTCCCCCGGCACCAGGCTGGATGGGCAGGCTCTGAGAGGAGGCAGCCTCTGTTGCAGAGACCCAGACGGAAGGAGGAAGTTCTTTCTGGAGACTGGTTTTACTACATGGCAGTTCTGGCCTCTTCTTTTAAGACACAGACTGCTAGCAAAATGGGGCCATTGTCCCTCTGACAAAAACAGGCCTGTTGAGGAGGGAGGCTGCAGCCTCCAGTTTCCCAGGCTGTACACAACAACACAGCAGGAATGCACTTGTGGCACCCGGACGGTTCAAATCTGCTCTCACGTGCCTCTGCTTCGCACTTTACAAATTCTAGCTCTGACCGTCTCCCCCACTCCATTCCTTTTGAGCTCCACAAAACGTTTATCTGCAATGAGTTCATTTTTGCAGAGGGCAAGCACAACTCTCTCCTTCCAAACCTGTAATCTGATACCGGGCACAACATTCAGCCGCTTGGGAGAAACACTTTCCATACAGAGAAGCCGCAGTTTCTGTTCATGGACACGTGAGCCTCTGTCTCAAACCGATAACTCCAGCATTATTTCTGATAAGTTTTCTTTTTGAGATTCCAGGCCACTGACCGCCTTCGGCTTGATTTGGTGGATGTTTTGTTTTTAAAGAACTTGGACTGAACCTTGTGGCATTTGGAAAAACAAATCAGGTACAGAACAGGCTGGTGCACAGAAAAATAGCAGCCTCACTTTGAAAATCAGAAAAGACAAAAATAAATTAAAAGTAAACAAGGATGCAGCTGTTGCTATTATTTGCCAGCATTGCAGCTTCAGTCTAAAGCAGATGGTCTTGCTGGACCCAAGAATTTGACCCACTGCAAGGCTATGACTGCGGGAGCCATAGGACACTCGACTCCTGAGGCCTGCCACAGAAAGGACACAACAGCCACGGCTCAGTGGCAGGACAGAGGTCCTGAGGCCCAGGCTGATGGAGGTGAGGCAAGGACTGGATACAGACCACACTGAATTTTCTTTGAGGGGTTCTTAATACTCTCTGAACTTGGTTGTTTTCATTAGCCAACTAGGTAACATCACCAGTGCTAGAAGGAGCATTTGCAGCAAGCCCCACCAGCCTGATGATGTTAGCTACTTTGGGCCATGAAACGTCTGCCAGAGAACAGCCGAGCTCAGAGAGCACCAAGGAGCCTCCGTTCAACCGTGAGCTACAAATATTCCCCTTTATTGAATTTTCTTTCCTTGAATTACAGAGAGCAGGCGGGCAGAGCGTCTCCAGATACTCCTCGCCAGAGAGGCTGTGTGGGCTTCTCACACTATTCCCCCCCCTTCTGCTGCGGATCTCATTGAGAGCGAAAGCAGAGGTGGTGCGGATGCCCAGAGCCCTGCAGTGGCAGATCAATGCCAGTTCCATTAGGCAGAAATAGCTGACGGGGCATTCCTGGCAGGGACAGGCCTGGTCTGCTCTCCAGAGCTACTGGAAAGCTCAGCTGATAGGATTGGGGAGGGGGGAGTAGTTTCAAGAGCCTTTTGTTCCAAGGCTTTCTGGAATCCGTAGAGGAGTCGGTGGCCGGTTGCTAGGAAACAGGAGCCGTTCCTGCCCAGGTTGACTCCTGCTCTGGATCTGGAGGCCAGGAAGGGAGCCCAGAGGCTATCAAGTCTAGCCCTCCAAGGAGAAGGCAAGGGTGTCCAGCCATACAGAAGCCATGATCCCAGGGAACTCTGCCTCAGAGAGAAGGACCAAGTATGGCAGGAAAGCATTCAACTAAAGGGATAGCCCAGTTGCAGGCAACTCGCATAAATGAGTCAAGCCGTTGTTGTTGTTGTTGTTAATTGCGAAGTCGTGTCCGACCCATCGCAACCCCATGGATAACATTCCTCCAGGTCTTCCTGTCCTCTACCATCTTCTGGAGTCCATTTAAGTTCACGCCTACTGCTTCAGTGACTCCATCCAGCCACTTCATTCTCTGTCGCCCCCTTCTTCTATTGCTCTCAGTCTTTCCCAGCATCAGGTTCTTCTCCAGTGAGTCCTTCCTTCTCATTAGGTGGCCAAAGTATTTGAGTCAAGCCGTATTCCTTGGCAAAAGTCTGGCTCCAAATATTTGTACCAGTTTTGCTCAATCCAGAGACTTTCAGTTGCATTTCTTCCCTGAATCCCAGTCTTCATATTCTCTGCGTAGGACACCACATTCCCAGATCCAGTCTCTTGACTCCGAAGCACAAGACAGGCCCATGAACTCCGGAATGGGCAGACCTCCAGGACCACCAGCGTCCCCGACCTCGCTGCACCCAGGGAAATCTGCATTCCTGCCACTAATCCCCAGGCGCTGCGAGGTTTTCCTTCTCAATCCACACCAGCTAAGACCTTGGCCAGCCGAACAAGACTTGGCAACACAAATCCTGCCTCCACCTGACAAGTCACGTACCCAGCCCCACCTGGGCTGGTACTCACCAGGCAAAGATCTGGGTCAAAGGATGTTGAGCTGCTGGATTTCTCATAAACACAAGCTAAGAGCAAAAACTACAGAAGACAACTCATCTGGCAAGAGGCTTTTGGGGGGAAAGGCGGTTTAACCGAGAACTCTGGTTAAGTCAGACGGAGCGTAATTATAGCTGTGAAGCAGCACCAACCAACGTGGCATGTTCCTCCCCAGAAAACACAGCAAGGGGAGAATTCGCCCTCTCCCTTTCCAGGGGAGGGGAGGGGAGGAGAGGGGGCAGCCGGCCCTCCCCCTCCCCAAAATCTCTCAGGGTTGCCTGAATTAAAAGATGGGAGCCAGATCTCCCTCCCAGGGCTCAGGCGGACGGGAGGGCTCCTTCACTCCTTCACTCCCCGGCCTGTCCTGGGGGCCACAGCAGGAGGACCCGCCGAGCTCCCGCCGGGCAAAGCAAAGCAACCTGCGCCGGGGGAGGGGGGGGATCGACAGGTGGCCCCTGGGCGCCGAAGGAGGCAAGCCGGGCAGAGGGCATCGGCCTCGCCCGCCGCCCTGCCAGGCAGCGGAGAGTTTTCACGGGGGGGGCCGCTTTCCTCTTTGGGTCACCCCCGCGGGTGGGTGGTGGTCGCGGGGGGGCTGAGCCAGGCTGAGCCCTGGGAGCCAGGCGGCCGCCTCCTTCGGGGACCTTTCGGGGCGCCCTCGGGGCTCGGGGGGGCAGCGGGAGACCCCGGCCCAGGGGATGGGGGGGGTGCTGGCTCGCCCGGTACCTCCGCCGCCGCCGCCGCCGCCCACTCCCCCCCCGTAGGCACCGGGCAGGGCCGGCCGGGCGCGCACTCACCGCCGCCTCCTCCTCCTCCTCCTCCTCCGTGCCGAGCCGAGCCGCGGGGCACACAGAGACCGCGCCGCCTCCGCGCAGCTCCCGCCTCCGCCTGGCCGGGCCCGGCGCCACCCAGCGGGCGGGCGGGGAAGGGAGGCCGCCGCGACCCCCGGCCGCGCATCAGGGGACCCCGGCAGCCTCCCCTCCCCCTCCGCCTCCCCCTCAGGCACGGCCGGGGCCCGGAGTCTCGGGGGGAGGGGTCTGGGCGCCCCCGGAGCGCTCCTGAGGGCCGGCCGCGGAGCATGTGCAGAGGGCGCCCACCCGCTCGCCCGGGAGGGGGGTCTGTGGGGCGGGAGGGGGAGAGCCGAGGCGGCGGGGCGGGGGGCTTCCTCAGCCGGACCCCCCCCTCGACCCTCTCGGGCGCCCGGCGGGCAGCGCGGGAATTGCCTCACGCCCGAGGATGGCGGCACTTCGGTCACCATGGCGACGGATGGCGCCCTGCCTCCCGGGGGCCCACGTGACTTCAGCGCACGTGACCGGCCATCCCTCGGCCACGTGACTGGCGGAGGCGAAGCGGCGGAGACATGGAAGCGAGCCCGGCGGGACCCCCGCGCCCCTCCCTCCCCCTCCTCCCCCTCCTCCTCCTGCTGGGGCTGCTGGGGCTGGGGGCGGCAGGTGAGGGTCTCCGCTGCAAGTCCCGCCTGCGCCGTCCCGGGCGGGGGGCTGCGGTGGGGCGGGGGCCGCGCTTGCTAACGCCGCCCGGTCTTCCCCGCAGCCCGCAGCGGCGCCCAGCCGGCCTTCCAGGAGCGCTTCTTCCGGCAGCGGCTGGACCACTTCAACTTCCAGGCCTGCCGCAACCGGACCTTCCTCCAGCGGTACCTGGTCACAGGTGAGGCGGGGGGGCGGGCGCCTGAGTGGGGAGACTCCTTTTGCAACCGCAGGTGGTTGCTGAGTGAAGCGGTCCCTACGTGAAGTTGTGACTGTGCTCGTGGTCAAGCTGCCCTTTGCTTGACAGACATGCAAAGGTCATAAAAGTGAGGACCGACCGCCTAACGACTTTTCCAGCACCATTGTAACTGCAAACGGTTGCTAAATGAGGCAGTTACTAAACGAGGGCTGACTGTGTTTTCCCCTCGCCGCTGTGTCCCGCAGATGAGTTCTGGAGGCCGGGGGCCGGCCCCATCTTCTTCTACACAGGGAACGAAGGGAACGTCTGGACCTTCGCCCTCAACACCGGCTTCCTGCTGGAGCTGGCAGAGCAGCAGGGGGCCCTGGTGGTCTTTGCCGAGCACGTAAGTGGGGCTGCTGCCGGCTCCGGGCAGGTCCACATCTCGGGTGCCGCCGGGGCACCGTATCCTCACTGGCTCACCTTTTCTCCTGGCTTGTTTTAGAGGTATTACGGGAAATCGCTTCCGTTTGGAGCAGAGTCCCTGAAGGGGCAAAACGCTGGGCTGCTGAGCGTGGAGCAAGCCCTGGCCGACTACGCGGTTCTCATTGTGTGGCTGAAGGAGCAGCACCAGGCGCAGAACTCGCCCGTCATTGCCTTCGGGGGCAGGTGAGGGCTGCTTCCTACCTAGCAAAATAGCGGGTGCCCCGTGCACCAGCTGCACATTTTTAGAGCGCCAAAGATCCCGATGAGGCTGTGGTCCCTTCCTCCTTCCAATGAGGCCAAAATTCTCTGCTTCCTCTCCAGGAAAATAACCGCCTTCTCACTATCCCTCTTCACAGTTACGGAGGGATGCTCAGCGCCTACATGAGACTGAAGTACCCCAACCTGGTGGCCGGGGCCCTTGCGGCCAGCGCCCCCGTGCTGTCCACCGCGGGGATTGGAGACCCTGGCCAGTTCTTCAAGGACGTCACGGCAGTAAGAAAAGGCGGCTTGATTGGGTGCCCTTTTTTCTACTAAGCGAAACGCATCACACACACACACCCAGTGAATCTGAAATAATCCCATTAGCTTTCTGACTCAATGAGGGAATTTTGTCTCTTTCTTCCAGGACTTTGAGAACTACAGTCCAGAGTGTGCCAAAGCTGTCCGAGAAGCATTCCGACAAATCAAAGACCTCAGCCTGGTTGGAGGTGAAGGAAGGAGCCCTGAATAGGGGCGAACGGCCCTTGGGACAGTCACTTTTTAGGGTGTGAAGTTGTGGGCAGTTTTGCTGCCCTGCACTTGGCCAGAATGGTTTAAACCCCAAATGCAGTTTATTTCACAGGTCGAGGATGCCGATTGCGGCACCCTTAAACTCGAACGCGTCTCTCTCTTGTGTTAAGCTTATGGGAGAATCAGCACGGAGATGGCGCTCTGCCACCGGCTTTCGACTGAAGAGGACGTCAAGCAGCTCTTTGGGTTTGCCCGGAATGCCTTCACCATGATGGCGATGATGGATTATCCTTACAAGACCGACTTTATGGGCCACTTTCCAGCAAACCCCGTCAAGGTAAGTAAAGGCTTGGCCTTCTTCAGCTGTAGGGCAGCTCCGTCCCTCAGGATACCCAGCTTGGCAAAAATAACCCCCGTTTTGTGGTGGTGTCTCTTTAATGCCGATATTGTAATTTGCAAAAATACAGTTGCAAGCTCTCCACACCCAAACCCTTTCACGTGCCTTTGCCCAGGGCTGGTATGTTTGCCAAAGGGTAACCAAACATCGCCCCTCGCTCGTTCGCTCTTTCCAGAGAAAAACCAGTTAAGTGAGACACCCCCCCCCCCAAATGGAGGTATTAACAGGCCTCTGCAAGACAGAGCTAGAGAGAAATTTTGGCCCTGTGGCTTTTTTTCCCTTTTCATGACTTCTGTTACAGACGGTATAAGCACTTTGGGATTTGGGGCAGAAAGCATAAGATTAGTAGCAATGGCGTTACAACATGTTTTTAAGCTGGGATGAAACCCCAAACTGGCTAGAAAATAGATTATATTGGGTCAGCCGGCAGGTAGCCAAACTTGCTTTCTGCTTTTTTTTTGGGGGGGGGGAATGCAGATGTGCTCAATTGCTCTTGAAGGGGAGGGGGTGTTGAGAAACTGAGCCTGGGTGTGTCTGTTCATTCAGGTTGGCTGTGAACTGATGTTGGCCAGTAAGGATCCCATCCGAGGGCTGGCAGCTCTTTCTGGTGAGTCCATGCTCTGTTTCATTCCGCAAATGCTGCCTTTCTCCAGGGTGGGGCTCAGACAGAATCACTGCCAGTTCATGTCCCTGAGGGTCACCCCAGGAAAAGCCCAAACTGCTTTGATCCAGCTATTTCCCCCTGCCGTCCGAAGGCTCCTCTCTCTCAGCTCCTCCTGGGCCTGCCATCCAGGGCGGCAGGTGAACGAAGCAGCAGGCGTGATCTGCCAGAGCCCGGGGCAGACAGCCCACCTTTACCCAGGTTCCCCTGCTAGGATGGCAGGCCCAGATGCCGTCCTCTTTGCTCCTCCGCCGCAGAGACCCCCCGCCCGTGACGTAGAGCTGAAGCTGGCTGGTGGTGAGGCTGAAGTGGCAGAGGTCGACGGCCGACAGACGGAGCCGGGCCCACCGATCAGTGACGGGGCAATAGTACTCCGCCTCGCTCACAGGGACCCACTCCTGGCCCTGCAAAGAATCAAAGCGTAGGGCAGAACCAGGGGGCATGGCAAAGAGCGCCCAGCTGGGCCTCGGGGAGTCCCGGGAGCCCACACGGGAGGGAGCAAATGCCACCTACGTTGGCCAGGGCTCTTCCTCCCAGGCAGAAGATGCGGTCTCCCACCGTTGCCATCCCGTGATCGCAGCGGGCAAAGGCCATCGGCCGGTTCCTGACCCAGCAGCGCAGGCGGGGGAGGTAGCTCTGCATGGCGCTCAGGGTCTGGCCCTGCGCGAAGCCCCCTGTGCCGGAGAAAAGGGTGGGTGCTCCTTCCTCTGCCACTGGCCCCTGGGGACACAGGCTGCTCTCGGCCTGGAAAGCGGGCGGCCCCAAACCCGGGGGCTTCTCGCTCCAGGGGGGCCAGTGCCAGCCGCTCCTTGCCCAGAAAGAGACCCTTTCGCACCTGAGATGTACAAGATGCCTCCGTGAGTCGCCCCCGCATGGTCAGCCACCGGCACCGGAAAGGGCGTGAGGGGCCGCCACGCGTTCTTGGCAAGGCGGTACTCCTCAGCCATGTCGGTCGGCATCCCCAGCAGCGCTCCACCCCCCACAGCCACCAGTCGCTCGTTCAGCACCCCGGCGTAGAAGCGGGTCCTGGGCACCAGCATGCTCGCCAGCTGCAGCCAGGTGTTGCGGCAAGGGTCGAACCTGAACACCTGGAGTTGGAGGAGGGAAAGGCCAGTGGCTGCCCCAGGTCTCAGCTGCCCACCTCTCCATTTGGGAAGATGGAAAACAGCCTCGCCACCAGGAACTCTATAATGATGCCAATGGAGAAACTCCGCTGGCCTCTTACTCTGGAGGAAGGCCAAGCCACCAGCTCTGGCCCTTGGGGCAGTCCTTACCTTCTTGGAAGGCTCCTGGCCTGTCGGATCAAAGCTCTCCTGCCCACCCATCACGAAGACAAAGCCGTGGAGGACGGCCACGCAGTGATTGTACACGGGCCCACGCAGCTTCCCGAGGGCCGTCCATGAATGGCCGTGCTGCTCAACAGCAGCCCAGATGTCCCCGCAGACGGCATTGTCTGCCGATCTTCCCCCCAGCACCATCAGCACCTCGTTCCTATGGCGCACCCGAGTGCGCTCGCTCTGCAGAAGCGGCTGCAGGTACGGCTGGCCGTGGTAGTCCAGGCCTTCCCGGAGGTATCGGCGGCAAGCAGGCTCAGTTTTCATGATGGCTATTTCCTGGACGAAGCGCTGCAGATCTGGGAGCGGTATAAAGGGAAAGCGTATGTGGCCCAGGACCTCGGCTGCCTCTCCCGGCCGGGTGCCGTTGTGGTCCAGCCAGCAAATGGCTGCCCGAAAGAGCTCCAGTTCGGTCAGCCCCCGGGTGTCCCCTCCGTCCAGGATGTCGCACAGGGTCGCCCTGTCCAGCTCCTTCAGCTGCGCAGGGTCCCTCAGGATGTGGCCGCAGTGCTTGCTCACCCAACGCTGCACCTTCAGCCTCAGTTCTTCGGGGCCGAGCCGTCGAGCGAGGCGGAGGATGGGCAGGCAGGAGTGCCGGTCCAGGGCTCCTTCCAGGAAGCGGAAGACCAGGCGCATCACCTCGCGCACCAGCAGTGCCTCGGCCGCCCGGAAGACCTCCTCGACCGTCTGCAGGGTCAGCTCCAGCCGGTTGGAGTAAAGGAAAGACAAGACGCCCTGCAGGCCCCGGGCAGTGACTGGCAGGGCCAGCTTGAGCGGGCTTCCCTGGCCGGCCGGCTCCCTGGCAAAGCGCATCCTGCAATAGCTGCTGCCCACGGCAAGGAGGGCTCTGTGGGCGGGGAACGAGGCCCCCTCGGCCTCCAGCACCACGTCGCACAGGGCATTCTGGGAACGCAGGTTCTGGAGCCCCTCTAGGAGTTTAGGCAGGTAGGTGTCCGAGCTGAGACTCTGGCCTTGCGTCTCTCCAGAAGCCATCGCCCAGGTGTCGGCCAGAAGCGGCCCTTTTCCTACCCCAGAAGACTCTGGAGCTCCCCCCTGCCCATTGGAAGCCCCTCTGGGGTTTCTGCTTCTCTGGGCTCAGCCGGTGGGATGGCCGGTCTTGCTAGCTGTGCTTCCCTCTTGTTTTTCTGGGCTGCCAGGAGAAGCAGGTCAGCTGATCCCTCGTCTCCAAGACAGCAACAGCCGATCTCCTCCCCTCCCCTCCCCTTGGTTGCTACCCACCAAGGTGTGGTGGATCCTCTGTTTCCTGGTCTGGCCAAAATGGGGGGAAAGGCAAGTCCAGGCTTGCCCCCTGCTTTTCAGATGGGGAGGGGAGGAGAGGGGGCTGCTCCCCCTGGACTTCCTCTGCCGTCTTTGGCCAGGAGGCAGCAGGGGAGGAAAATCTTGGCTTCCTGCTGCTGTTCCTAGGATTTATACCTTGGCTGAGCAGAAAGAAGCTCAGCAAGGGATGTTTTCCACTTCTTTGCCCAGCCTCCAGCAGGAGTTGCTTTCTAACATAAAAAAAATCAGAGCTCCTCCTTGTACCTCCAGAGAACGTCTTCCTTCCCTCTGCCCTGACTCGCATGCTGAAGCCTTAAGCCTTTTTGGGCACTTCAGCTTTTCCTCCAAGGGGCTGGTGGTGTTCCTGCTTCGTGGCTATCTTAGCTCCGTGTCTCCCAAGGAATTTTAATCGGAGACTTTGGAAGCAAGATGGAGCCTTCAGCCTTTCCTCTCAAGGGGCTTGGTGGGCCCACCCAGACGATTTAGGCTTAAGGGAGCGAAACCGCCCCCCCCCTCTGCCCCAGCCTTGCCTCGGTCTCTTTTGAGCACCTAGAGTGGACTCAGCCTCCTCTTCTTGCTCTACCAGGAGTATTTTACAACTCCACGGGGATGGAAATGTGTTTTGACATTTACCAGCTGTACCAGAAATGCTCCGATCCAACCGGCTGTGGCACCGGCCCCGATGCTGAGGCCTGGGATTATCAGGTACGTTGTGGGAAGAGCTGTCTCACCTGGGCTGGCCAGGAATGGAGGCGACTGCAACGGTGCCGGGTGGGGATGATGGTGTGAAGCTGCCATTGAGGGCATCAAGGCATTAGATGAGGAGGAGGAGGAGGATGCAACGAAGAAACATTTTCCAAGTCTGTGGACTTTTTATTTGCTGTTTGAGCAGGGTTTTCCAAACATCTTTGCAAAGTGGAACGCTTCTTGCTGTGGGTCTCCCATTCCCACGTGGAGGAGCCAGCTTCTCCCGCACAGAGTGCTGCAGATCCCGGGGTGCTCAGGGTGCTGACGCAGGCTAGGCATGGCCCACCCATTCACCCCAGGTCAGGATGGGAGCCGGGCGCCTGCTTTTTCTGGCAGCGAGACTCTCCTCTGTTCCAGGCCTGCACAGAGATCAACTTAACGTTCGACAGCAACAACGTGACCGACATGTTTCCGGAGCTGCCCTTCACCGAGGCTGCCCGGGAAGACTACTGCTTCCACAAGTGGGGGGTCTGGCCCCGGCCATCCTGGTTGCGGACTAACTTTTGGGGCAGCGGTGAGCAGCACCCTGTTTAGCTCATCTCTCTTAGACTTCGGCTTGCGATTGGGGGGGGGGGCTCCCAAAGGGCCCCACTTGCTCTTTGTGGTCTGCGGGAGGAGGACACAGCTGCCTCCTGTGGGCTGCTTGGGGTCTTGAAGCGCAGCAGAATGTGGTCCCAGATTCACGGGGACAAGGAGGCCTCCTGTCCTCTGGGCCCCTTTGTGAGGATACGGCCTGCTGTGGAATCCTGAAGCTTTCCTTCCAAGGCTGGGACGTCCTCTGGGCCTGGCTGGTTAAAGCCATTTTGCTGAGAAAAGCCTTTGCAGAGCCACTGAATGGTTTAAGGCGGGCACTCTTCTCCTGACCCCCCCCACCACCTGAGCTTCCCCACTGGCTCACAGGCACCTGGGGGGCTTTGGGGGCTTTATCCTTCAAACCTATTCATAACCTTGCTGCCCTTTTGACAACTGTAGATCTGGCTGCTGCGAGCAACATCATCTTTTCCAATGGAGATTTGGACCCGTGGGCATCAGGCGGCGTAAGTACCTGCTCAGCGTTCCTGGGATCTGCTCAGATCTACCTGGACCCGTTACCTGATGTCTCTCCCCCCCCACACACACAGAAAGTCTGACTCTCAGGTGTTGCCTTTCCCAGGTGCGGAAGAACCTGAGCTCCTCCCTGACTGCCATCTCCATCAAAGGAGGCGCCCACCACCTCGATCTCCGGTAGGTTTGGCCAGGTGGGCTCCCGGTGGCTTCTCCCCTCAAGAGGGGTCCTCGGATTGCACCCTTCTGGCGAGGGTCTCTGCTTGCCCTGATTCATCGGCCCTCTGGGTTCTGAAAAACAAGCTTCCACTCGTTTTAAATGTTTCAGAAAGAGGAGGCACGGCGATGGTGTTTCCCTGAAAGAGCAAGCAAATACACCTTAAAGGCCCCTTGTAACTACCTAGCTGGAGCTGTTTGCCCTCTGACAAGCACCAGGGATGGTCCACTTCACTGGGCCTTTTTTTCCCCCCCAACAGGAGCTCCGACCCAGCTGATCCCGCCTCGGCCAGGGAAGCTCGGCTGCAGGAAGCCAGGATCATCCGGGGCTGGGTGGAGGCAGCCACCATCAAGGCCACCAAGTAGTGCCTGAGTTGCCAGCCGGTGTCTAAGAGAAGCCCTCCCCCCCCCCACCGCTGGGCACAAAGGGAGGGAAACTGGCGTGTCCTCTTTAAAGCAGTGACTCTCATGCCATGGTGTGAAGAATAAGGAATAAAGCTCCTTCCAGAGGATCTTCCTGGGTCCCTGGAGGCTGGAATGAAAGGGGCCTTTTGTTCGCCTCTTTCTGAGAAAGGGTCTGGCAATTGGGGGAGGGGAGGGGAAGAGCTCAAGCACAGTGCTTAGATGCATTGAGATTGGTCATTCTAAGCAACAGGGGTGCTACCCTAGACCTTCGGACCATCTAGCCAGGGCCTCACCCACGGGGGGGGGGAAACCCAGAGGACCCCCACCCCAGGGAAAAATGCTTCTTTCCCTTGCCGGCTTGGTTTCCCTCTGGAGACCCTACAGACGGGAGTTCTCCCCCTGTGCTCTGCCACTGTCGAGGGAGGATGTGCCTGCCACAGGGCTTGAACCCAGGGCCAGTTCCACTTTTCCTTCAACCTCTCATGCAAAAGCCAGCTCAGCCCGTGTCTGGCAGGACAGATAAACATATAAGCAGTCGGTGGCACAGAAAAATGCAGCCTTTCAAAATAAATTGGAAAGTTTATTAAGGTGGAGTAGAGTTTCTGCAGACTAACTTCCCAGCCAAAACCACTTGAGGTTCTCTTTCAGAGATTTTTCCCACCTCCACAAAAAGGTGAGTCGCACTTTGAACCATTTGCACGTTCACAAAAGAATCAATTCTACTTTACAAATGCCTTGGACCAGATCACACCAAGGAGGTTTTGGCAAGCAGGTCTCTCCTTGGGAGAAAAAAAAAGGTAATTTGAAAGTAATTATGCAGAGGGAAGGATGGGAGCACACAGGTGCTCTCCTTCCCTACCGAGTTTGGCAGCCACAATCCTGCCCTCACGTCGGGTCCGTTTACCGCCTGTGGTGCCTGACCGTTTAAGACTCTTGTCATCTGCTCTTAAGACGTGAGATGAGCTGGCCATGATAAGACAGCAAAGAAATCACAAGGAACGTGTCCCAGTTTGGCTGATGAAAACGGAGCTCCGTTTTCCTGACGTGGTAAATTTCTCTTGAAATTTCCAAAATTAGGACGACATCCCAGCCTCCGTGGGGAACACGAGGCAAGTGGAAATTCAGGGCTGAACACAGGTAAAGAAAACAGCAAACCAATCCTGCCCTTGGGGGTTGCGAGGGGCGTTCGGCATCTAACTCTGAGAAGGATCCGGAACCAAACCTCTTAGGTGGCCCGTTTAAAGAGAGGCTCGGAGAACTGCAGGTTGTGGGTCTGCAGCCCGGCTCTGGACTTCGTGTGCCGGAAGAAATGCTCCCTTCTGGGGACCTGCCAACCCTTCTCTCTCTCCCCTTGAAATCGGAAGGCACCAGTTCAAAGTAAAGTGTCAGCCTCCCAAAACTGGGGATGTACAGTATGGCTTTTAAATTCCAGGGTCTGTTTAAATGGGGGAACAGAAAGCTACCTAACAGTGCCTTGCAAGCACCCCTCGAAAACCGGGACTGCTCCCCCCCAAAAAAATTCAGGTGGGACCTTGTGGCTACAACAGCAAACACCCATGTCCCTTAAAAGGAACGTGGCGATGGTGAAGTCCTGCAGAGGTCCACAGTTACAGTGAGAAGATTGGAAAGAAATCTCTCTCGTTACGATAACTAATTGTGCTTCAACTGTTCGAAGTGTTGGATTCTCCCCCTTCTGACAGTCACCGGCCTTGTGAGGTTGCAGGGGAGAAGGAGGGGAGTCCGAGGCCCCCGCCCAGAGAGCCGAGCGATCGTTCTCTTGATTTCGGGTCACTGCACTGTCCCCTCTGTTAGGTAGCACCAAACACCCCGGTCTTGGGAAACGTGCATGTTGGGTCAGGCGCAACACACACAAAAGAAACAGGCCCTCTGAAACCACTTTCACAGAAAACAATTGTGCCAAGGGGGACAGGGCCAGCTGGGTCTCCCTGTCCTTTCACGGGGGGGGGGGGGATTTAAAGCAGCTCTTCCAGCCACAGCAGCAGCACTGTGGCCAGGCGGAAGAGCAGCAGCAGCAGCAAGCACAAAGGACACACTTAGGGAGGTCCCCAAACACAACCAATCGGTCCCACCAAAACTGGGTAAGATTGTCCCGTGAATCTTCTCTCTGCCCCCACTTTAAAGTGCTGAGATTGAGCAACTGGGAAAGGGAGGGAAACGAAAGCTAGAAAGGGATGGGCGAAAAGGCAGAGAAAGGGAGGAGTGGGAGCCGGATGGAAGAGCAGCACCTGCCCCCACCTGGGGATGGACCCGGCCTCTTAGCCTCCAGGCGCTCTTGTACTGACTCGGAGAGGCAGAAAGACGACAAAGCGCAAAGCAGAAGCGGACCAGAAGCCTTTGTTCCACCTTTCCGTGTAAATATACCTCAGTCCACACCTTTGGGGGCAGCTTCCTCTGTGGCCTGTGTTGAAAAGCCACAGAGCCAAGGCTGCTTAGTGGTGGGTTCTTAAGCCGAACTTTCCAGGGGGATCTTTTCAAGCACAAGAGACGTGGCAGAAATCCTGGCGGGCAGAATCCGCTCTGAAGACAAGGACGATGGACCCGCTGCTTCCTTGCCCTCCAGCCCCCCCCTCCGGATATGCTTGCAAAGTAAAGGTCAACAGCCCCCTCGGGCCTCCAACCTGGAAGAGGAACCCATGCAGGCAGCAGTTTTCGGTAGGATACCTGAGCCAAAACATTATTCATATTATACGTATATAAATTCCTACATAGATAACCTTCTGTTTTAGCTTTTCCATAATGTAAATTTTCACATTTTTCTCCCTGCATTGCTGCAGATAAGTTAAGAAAATATATATATATATTTAACCCCCACATCCAGCTTCTCCCCAGTTCACAACAGGGCACAAGGTCCCCCCAATTACTCAAAGTGCTGACCAGGAGGTCAGCCATGAACACCGTTTTTGAGGGGAGGGCTCTCCTTTGGACAGCCTCATCACCCCTACCCCCCCCCACCCCCACCTGCAGCCTTGGACTGATCCTGGGATGGATACCTGGGGAAAAGGCCACCCTTTCCTCTCGAATGGAACGGAGACAACGGAAGGACGCCTCTCTTGCTAGTTCTGAGGCTCCCTGGGTCAAAGCGAGCCCTGCGCTCCTCACTGATGCCAAGCAGGATCTGGCAGGGCAGTCACCTGCTTGCCCGTTCCTTACTGGGGTGCCCCTTTTCAGGGAGGGGGCAGTGATTCCAGGCCAGAGACCCACCTTCCCTCACATACAATTCCTCCGGGGGGCTTCCTTCACCAGGAACGTCGCTCAGCCTTCCACACGCCCCCCCCCAGTCAGGTCCCTGGAATTGGGACAGGATCGAATCTGGGAGCCGCAGAGGCCCGGCTTCTCTTTATGCCGATGGCCAGATGGGGAGCGGGTGGGCCTCCGTGTTGAAGACGTACTCGTCCAGGTTGATCAAGTTCACGTCATCCGAAAACAGCAAGAAAAAGTACTTGAGAGTCTCGCCCAGGAAAAAGCTCTCCATCTTGTCTCTCGGCTCCGGATGGCTGGGGCTCTGGACGTTGTCGATGGACGTGTAGCCGCCAGTCGGGACCTGGATGGGGGAAGCCCAGTGTGAAATTCAAAGGCCATCAAAGTTCACCATCTTGGCTTGTTTGGGGCGCTGTTCATTCAAAGCCTGCTTGGCCTCAACCAATTCCCCCCCCAAGCTGTATTTCCTGCTACTGCGTTTGTGTGTGTCTCTTCCATTCCTCCTTTGCTCTCTCTGATGAGACCCCGAGCTCAGACTCACCCGGGTGTATTTATTGAAACTCTGCAAGATCTCCCAACCCCAATCCTGGTACTTCTTATCGCCGGTGAACCGATACAGGTAGAAGAAGCTCTCCACCGTCTCAGGACGCAGCAAGTTGTGTCTGTCAGCCGTCTGGGGAAAGGAGAGCAGAAGGGAAGCTGAAGGCGCCGGAGCCCTGGACACCCACACCCCGGGTGCCACCTGGATGCCCACAGCAGAGCGGGCTCTGAATCACGAGTCTCGCCCTCCGACAGGAACTCCGAGGACCAGGGCAGGGTCAGCCCTGCTGAGCTGCTCACCTTAATTTCCACGTCCTTCCGGTCCTTCTGTGGATGCATGTTGAAGTGGACGATTTCGGGGCTCAGGCCAGTCTCTACCTGCACGTACATCTGGTAGCAGGTTTCCGCCAGCTCCGCTGCCAGCGTCAGGTGATCTGCAGGGAGCCCATTGTGCGCTCCGAGGGCCAGGACTCCAGGCAAGAAGCAGACCAGGTGATCCTGCTCCGGAAACACAGAGGGAGAGGAGTTGGTGGGATGCCGGCTTCCTCTGCAAAAGCCTCTCTCCTCCGCTGGAGCTGGGAAGCCTCTTGGGCTGGGGCTGCAGGCACAGCGGGCCTGTGGCGCACCACGCCTGGCTGGCTCCCTCGCCAGCTGTCTTCCTGTCACGGCCCAGAGAAGGGGTTTCTTATTCAGAACAGAGGAACTGATATTTTAGCAGCGAAAGCGAAGAAGGGAGGGGGAAGATCTGCGGAGGCAGATATGAGCCCGAGAAGAGCATCTGCGGCAGGTGCTGGCAGCCCAGTGGGTTTCACGGGATCCGATTCTCCACGGGACTAAAAGGCCCAACCGAAGGGCTGAAAGCACAGCGCTTGGACCCTGAAGGGGAAACCTGCTTAATTAAGCAAGTCCATCCACTGCCGTTCAGAAACTGGAAGAGGAAGCACGACTAACTGCTCAACAACAGCATGGAGGGTATCTGGTTGCTGAAGAGGAAGCAAGAGACTCTGCCTTATTCCACCAGCACAGCCTCTCTGCTAAGAGCAGGATTGGGGGGGGGGGGGGAAAGGCACCCCTCCGCCCCCTCCCCCCATCCTTAAAAGAAGGCTCACCATCTTTGCACTGAAACGGCCGTGAGCGAGCTCGCCGACAAAGGTCAGCCTTTTGGGATAGGATTTCCGGAGCAGGTGCATCTTCACGCCCTCAACAGCCTTCACGTAGTCTTCCAGGAGCCTGCCCCGGGAAAGAGTGTGGCCGTTAGCGGCTGGGCTGCTTAAAAGTAGACTTAGCTGCTGGTAGCAAAGCATACCATAAAAAGCATAACGAAGGTCGATAAAGGACGCCAACCACGAAGGCATCCTTGCCTCATTTACAGCTATCTTCAGTCCATAAGCTGGAGAAACATCACCCATTGTGTTTGAGAATGGGTGTGTATGTCTTTGCCCGTGCACGGTTTTCCCAGAAGACAGAAACACAGCTTCAGGAAAGCATTCATGGGTGTGAGAAGGAAACAGTATTTCCATCCTGACTTCAAGTCAACCCAAATTCCACTTTGGTACAGAGCCTGCAGGAAAAGCCCTGGGATTCTCCACAGAAAATCCTGCTAGACTTCTTATGAAGGAAGGAAGGGAATTTTAAAAGGATTTACTCGTTCTCCTTCTTCCCTCCCTGGATCCACTGCTTCAGCAAATACTCGTAGTAGCTGTCAGCTCGAGCCCCCAGGGTGTAGACCCCGAGATGGGTGAACTGCCCGCTGTTGGTGTTGATAAACATGGGCACCAGGCCGTCGTTCTTCCCAGAGAGGGAGTGGACGTGTCTCATCACCCTGTCCACAGCGTTCTAGGAAGCAAAGAGGAAACAGTGGGGCTTTGGAACCACACCCAGGAAAAGCAGTACACAAACAGGGTTTTGAGGTATGTGTAGCCGCCAGGTCTCTGGGGGACTGGACCCAGTTCTATCCAGCCTCAACCTGTGGGGGTTACAGCATATGCCCTGCTGGAGCTACACCCCAAGAAGAAATGCAGAAAGCCTTTACTAGTCTATTTGGAGACAAGTTTGCGCCAGGCTTCCTTCTGCAACCAAACAGCAAAGAGTGCAAGTTCAGTACAGTAACTGACTATCCCAAAAGCTAAGGAAGTGTCCACTTCTTGATTAGACAGCTTCTTCCTCTCCATCCCTCCCCCACTCCTTAGCAGAACCGTTAAGAGGAGGGAGCCCAGCCAATCCACACCCCCCGTACCTTAAACTTCTCTTCCCCAGTCAGGCGCGAGAGCTCCCTGAATTCCAGCTGGATGCTGGTCACTTCGGCCACAGTGCTGTCAGAGGTCCAGCGTGGGGGGTGGGCTGTGCCCTTCCCAATGTTGACATCCGAGAAGGGGATCTTGGAAGGGGTGTTAAAGGCCGGCATGAGCCTGCCCCCGATATCTTTCTGAACAAGGGAGAAACAGCAGGGTAGGAGGGAGGGAGAGAGAGAGAGAGAGAGAAAGCCACCGACCATTTTTAGGTGCTGGGAGAGAGGAGAGGCCCTCTTGATCACTCTGAGAAGGGGAGGGGCCCACCAGAGGTCTTAAAAGGCAAGCAAGGAGCTTACCGCTTTTTCCAGGAAGAGGCTGTCCCCAGACAAGTGGTAAGTGCTCAGCAGGCCCCCGAGGATACGAATGGCGCTCTCAAAGAGATTGACATCCACGTCTTTGTTGAAGTTGAGCTCCCGGGAGACCCACTCTCGCGCTTCTTTGAACTCTGCATTGGGGAAAGGAAGCCCAGAAGCTCGAGCAGGAAAGGGAAAGCCTGCACAAGCATCTGCCTCCAGATCCCGCCTCTCCGGCCACCCCTTCTGAAAGAGAAGCCCCAGACGGTGTCCAGGCTCAGCTGTTCTGGCTGAGAAGTTATTCCTGGCTTCCAGACACCTCTCCTTTATTTGCTATACGCTGGGCTCCCTCCAAACAGGCGTCCCTCGGAGACAGCCCCCTCAACCTACAAGGATGGTGGACTGATGAAGGCCGAGAGAAAAGCAAGGAGCCCACTCGGTGGGCCGCCTTCTCCAGATTTCCCTGGCTGTGGGAGGAAGGCAGAGCAAGGAGACAGGCGAGGCACAGACCTGCCTTTAAGCCCAAGATCCACATGGTGTCTAGCGCATCGACGAGTGTCAGTCCGAGGCCAAACCATTCGCTGAAGGACTTGGAGATGGGCTTCAGCTCGTCGTGGCCCCAGGCAAATTCCTTGTAACCTTTCCACGCGTGGCGGAAGGCTTCGATCACAGCCAGCTGGCGTTCATTGAGGGGCACTGAAACAGGAAGGAAGAGACGTCAGGAGCTGCCCTCGAGGGAAAAAGCAGAGTCACCACCTGTCTCCGTCACAGGAAAAGGCCCTGTGGAAGAAAGTGTGGGCTGCCGTGTGGGCAAACCCCCAGGGCTGCCACCTCTGGCTTAAGCTGGGCCCTGCCCGCTACCTGGCTCTTTCGGGTCTTCGGACGCCACGGCAGAAGGCCTGCCTGGAGGGCTTATTTTCCTGGAAGGCGGCTCGGGGCTCGGGTTGGGCTCAATCAGGGGTCCTCTCCGACTGCAAAAAGAGGGTTATTGCTTTCCCTCCTTCCTGGGCGCTCACTACGCTACAACTACAGCGAAGACAGACAGACACTCCCAGTCGCAGGAGGGCGTTCTCCAGCACCCTCCCCTCAATCTGCAGAAATGGGCAGCCCCTGCGGGCACGGCCCCCGGGATCCGTTAGCTGTGGCACGTTCACTCACTAGCCGAGCATCCCCCCCTTTGAGATCTCATCTCTCCTACATTATTAAAACGGGCAGGAGTGCAAAACTGCCTCCCTGGGCTAAACTGAGAGAAGCAAGCGTCTCACCTAATGACAGGCTTATCCAGGTTATGCGCCTGATCCGCCTGGCCAGGTTTTCCCTCCGCTCTGTTAGCCTCCGTCTCCCTCCAAGGTGGCCGGATCTGCAGATTCGGAGGCCCTCGTCGGGCAGGAATCTGCTTCAGAGGTTTCTGGGGGGGGGGGGGGAAAGAACCAAAGGAATTGGTTCATAGGCAGGAACGGAGAAATTACTCTTAAAACCGTAACTGCTTCAAAGAATAGCTTGTAAAGGAGAATGCAGGGAGAAGGAAAAATCCCTCAGTTGTGTTACGAAGGCTTAAGGCGGGTGACTCAGTTCAGTCAGCAAAGGCCAGTCTGGGGATCCGTCCGGCTAGAAAAATCCCTTCTAGGTAGAAAGTTCAAAGGCCAGATTTACAAACAATGACGGCCACAGACAGCCGGGCCCTCTAAAGGCTGCTGACCCGCCCCTCAGCTTACCACAAGATAATATACGGGGGGGGGGAGGGAGGAAGGGGGAATTACTTGAGGTGAAAAGTCCCTGAGGCTGGCATCAGCTTTCTGGGGTATCGGGAGAATCGCCTGATTTGCTGGATTCAATCCAGGGATCTCCAGATCAGCCTTCTGCTCCTCCGAAGATCTGCTGGTGGCACCTGCACGGAGAGATTAATTGCCGTGAACCTGATGCAACGGGATGAAATCAGAAGCTGAGCGTATCGCTAAGGCTTAAGGTCGGTTCCAAGAAAGAAAGGAAAAAACACCAAATCACCCTCTTCTGTCAAATGTTCTGTTCCCACAATAAAAAAATAAATGCAACTAAAGCAATACTTAGGAATTTGGGAACACAATAGCCTGAAAAGTTGGGACACATTTTAATTTCTAAAAATATTTTGTCACAGTATAAAATCACAAAGCAGAATAGCCTTTTATTTGAAAATAAGCCCAAGTCACTCCAAAGACATACAGTGCTTCTGAGTGGACAGATACAGGATTGTGGTTTTAACTGTTTCAAAAGCAGCCGATTTCCGTTACGCAACAACAATTTATGGTAGAGAAACCAGGAGGCTTACTTTTCCACGGGTCAGCCATATTTGCATACGTCTTGATTCCACAGACAACCAGAAAGGCAAAGAGGAAGAGGATGATGCTCCGCTGAAGGCGGGACAGCTGCTTCCATTTCTGAGGGTGAACGTTACAATAAGCAAAAGGAAAAATCAGCCTGCGAACTCATCCTCTCACCACAAACTCTGCTGAATGCTGCCTACTTCCCTGTTATCTTTGGATGCCAAATACTACAGCAAGAGCACAGGATTCTGCTGAAATATTTATTTAATGCATTTGACTAACAGAGGAGGTGCCTCACAACAGAAGCAAAAGAACACAAACACTTCTGACTTGGTGATTGATGGCAGACAGCAAAGCTCCCTCTCCTAGCCTGAAGTCAACCCACGTCTCCTCCACAAAACGCCCCAGGAAAGCAGCCTCTGCTTCTCTCGTGCCCCTCTGCAAAGACCCGGATGTAGCCCCAATTCTCCTCTCAGCCTCCCGCCTTAAATGAGAAAGAAATTCTCACATACAATGCAATTCATTGGGTCTGGAGCAAGGCTGCTGCTTGACTCCGCTCTGCTTCTCCCGTCTTCAGTGGGAGTGCCAGACACACACAACCAGCTCTCCGCTAATTGTCTCAAAGGAAAAACTCCTTGGCGGATGAGCAACACCTCACTGTTACTTGCCACACCCCTAAATGCGTCCTTTCTTTTCTCGAAATGATCCAGTAACAAGAAAATTCACCTGCTGCCAGCCTCATCTACCGACTATACATTGGTGTTCGCTATTTTGGCAGGGAACATTTCTCTGAAAAACAGATTAAAACTACCTCAATGGAGGCAACGCCTACCCATTTCTATCCGGTCTTGATGGTGATTAGCTGCTTTCAGGCTCAAAGGCTGCACAGAGTTTTAAAAACTGTGTATTATTGAGTAACAGCTGACACACCCAGAGGCACCAAACTGGGGTATGTAAGATTGTGAACTCGAGGGATTCTTAGTCCACCCACCCTGTCCTTTAGTCTCAAAGAGAAGAGCGAAACCCCCATGTTCAGATGCAGTCTATCTCAGAGTAGCAAGTGCTGGAGATGCTACAGCTGCCAATTACCAGAAACACTTAACCAGACACAAATGGGAACCACGCTCTCTTATCTGCAGCAAGCGGGCGTCTTTCCAAACTGTTCTCCTCCCGGCTGACCCCATTGCGATCCAGGGAGAAAATGGGTTCACTCTGGTGGTCTCCAGGCCGAAAGGGAGGAGCCTTCCTGGCCTGTTGGGCCTTCCGCCTTTTCAGCACCGCCCCGCGGACAGCAAACCCGAAAGACCCCCGTCAGCAACCGCCAGCCCTGACTTGCACCTCCGGACACCTTCGGGTGTTTCAGCAAGGGGCCAGCAGGGCGGCGCCACCACCCGCCAGGCCCTTCCGCAGCTGCACCAGGCCAGGGAGGGCTCAGCAAGCTCGACCTGTTGAATTTCCCCCCCCACACACACACACCACCCCGCGGCTGCCCCAGTCCAAGGGGGCGGAAGGCACCGGTCCTCCCGCAGAAGCCCAGGCGCTCCAGTTCCTACCCCTCAGCCAGGGGGCGCGGGGCAGCGGCCGCTTCCCCCCCCCCGGCCTCTCCCGTCTCTCACCCGCCAGCAGGAACGCCTCCGCCAGGCCTTGCTGTTGTTGTAGCCGCCGCCGCCGCCGCCCGCCGGCTGAAACTGGCCGCCGCTCAGCGTGACCGAGATGAAATCCCGCCGGGGGGGTGAGAGGAGGGGCGGCGGCGGCGGCGGCGAAGAAGAGGCCGCCGAGTACATGGCGGCGAAGAGAGTTTTCCTTCAGGAGCCGCGGAGCTCCTCTCCGCCCGCCGCCATGTTTCTTCCTGTTGCTGTCCGCGGCACGGAGAGGGAGAGGCCTAGAGCGGCCACGCTGGGACGCCGCGTAGTCCCTCCCTTCTTGGCGGTGTCGGTTACCACAGCGCCCTCTAGGCTCCGCTTGGCGATGCGCAGGTCCTAAAGGGGCAGGGGGCTGGGGTGGCCCAGACAATGGCACGTGAGAAGCGAACTTTGGTTTTCCCCTCCACGTGGAGCCACCCTCAGCCCTGGGAAAGCGCCCCACGCGGCTCTTTGGAGGAATCCCCCATCCCCTCTTTCTCTTGTAGCCAGCCTGGTGTTTTCTACTCCATGCTGCCCTTTGATTAAGGAGGGTGCAGACACAGGAGCATCCCTGGAAGGAGACACATCGAGCCATTAAAACCACCGCTCCACCCCCCTCAATCTCCTTTGACCAAATCTCCTTCCTACCCGTTAAGAATGCTGCACATAAGAAACACACCTTGTCAAGGTTGCTTTTAAAAGTCATTTTAATATGAAGAAAATTCTCCAGGAGTTAAACACACCTTGGTTCTTGTTGATTATTTCTCAAAGTTACTTTTTTTAAAAAAAAAGAACTGCTTTAGTTTTTAAAAGAAATGTGGACCTTTTTTCCAAAAAGGAGCTTTCCAGCTTCACGCAAAGCTAAAAATTCAGCATTGCTTTCATCAAGAAGAAACGGAGATCGAAGGTTTTTGCCCCGCATATATTTTTCCAGCCCCTGCAAAAAAGAGTTTGACATACTGGATGTGAGGGATTGTTTTAAGACACCGCAAATGCTAGAATAAACCAAAAGGTGGAGGTGAGGTAGCAGTTAATGATGGTGGGGAGATTTTGTTTTGATTTTCTTTGCTTTCTGCAACAATCACAAACTGTCCTTATTTTTAAAATCAGTCCTTTTCTATCTACTTTATACACACTGTGGCTTTTTCCCATATCCACCTATTGTCACCAATCCTTTTAGATTTTTTTCAGGCAGGTAGGGGCCTAACCAGGCTGCTTTCTCCCTTTATGCTTGCTTCTCTGCCTTTATGATTGCTTTTAAAGAGAATGTTTGCAAAATAAGGGAAGGGTTCCTAGGTGCACCTGGCCTAATTCAATATTAGCATTCTTTATGTGCAAAACAACGTTTCTACTGCTAAATTCTGGCTCTTTCCATGTTTTGCAAGAAAAAAAAACCTCACGAGTAAATGTTTACAAAGGATTCTGCTGCCCTTATTCCTGAGAGTGCAAAAGCCAGCACAAAGTTGTTCCCTTTAGCGACAAATATTTAACCGTTCTGGAGCTCAACAGAGAATAGTTTCCTGACCTCTCCGAAGTAAGAGACGAGAGGCGAGATCTCACACACAGCAGGCGGTTCCTCATCTTGGGAGAAACTGGAGGAAAACAAAACCATTTAAGGCTCTCCACAAGTACGCAAGCACAACTTATGCTGGAGGATAATAAAGGCATCCAGATGCATTAAAGTGTGTTCCCCGGAATAACCTAACCTAGGACTGGGATAATAATCCCAGCAAGCTGCGATTCTAGATTTAAATACGTATCCAATTCAACTGAATTGCCATTGAACATGGAGGGTTTTTATATTAATTGTTAGCATCCAGGTATCCAGTAAATAGTTATAGTTGTTTCAATATCATCTGAGTCATTTAGATCCTAAAAATCAATATTGACTTAACTTTAAAACATTCCCATCCCGCTCACAAAATAAACGCTTTTCAGAAGGCCACATTCACAAAGCCCCGTTGGTTGAATCTGTCACGTGGCTGGTTCACACAACCCACTGAACCAAAACCCAACAATGACTGTGAAGCCAGGACTTGGCAGCAGGGGGGTCGGGTTGCCTGCTCAGCCCTGCACAGCCTCCGGCCCAACCCAGCCGATGAGCAGTGCAGGCCCACCTCTCCTTCTCCGGGATCGGCTGCCCGCCCTCCGCCACGAATCTGCCCCCCGCCTTGATGGCCCAGCGGTAATGCTGCGAGAGGAGCGAACGCCGCGCCGTGGATGGCGTGTCTCTGGCAGCCGTGTCCGCGTTCTTCAGGGGGGAGAACTCCTCTTCCCTCAGGACTTCAAAGGCGACAAAGTTCCTGTCGACCCAGGAATAAAAAGTTGGGTGCTTAAAATTGGCAAACAGATTAATTCTAGATACCTCGTTTTATTTGGCAATGCCAAGCTAGCTAAGCATTTGAGGCAACACCCCCATAACTGTGAATCGCCCTCCATTTCTTTATATTATTATAGATATTTGAGACACCCACAAAGATGGCTGTCACTCGCCACCCGTTTGCCTTGTGAAAGTCTGGCTCGGCTGCACAGGGTGGCAGGCACCCCTTTCAATTAAAGCCCCTGCACGGAGCAGGTTTACCTGCCACAAGAGCAGTTTTCTCCCTACACCTTAATGAGAACCCCTGATCCAGGCAGGACACCGCTGAAATAAGGAGAGGGTCCAGAGGCAGAGTGGTTTTTTATGGGGGGGTTGCAATACTTCCGTGGACTTTATGTTAATGTGGAAACTCAGATTCCTTGGAAGGCTGCAAAGCCCCCTCTCTGCCGCCCCCTCCCCTCCGCAGCCACCTAAAGGAAAGAGAAGGCGCATCTGCCACTAACTTGGCAAACGGGAACACATCGAACACAAACTTCTCCAGCTTTATTCCGTTGGGCTCCAGCGGCTGCACCGGGTTGCCCTCTTCGTCAACGTACGGCACTTTCTTGATGGCCACGTGGGGCGTCAGCTGCGACTCGAATCGCCTGGGGAGGAGAGAGCAGCATCTGCCAACGGGCGCTCCCCCCAGATGTCTTCCTAGCCCCAGAACTGTCTCCAGGAAGCCTCAAAGCAGGCCAGGACCATCCTCAGCCCAGTTGCGCCCTCCCCGCATCGAGGAGCAGCTGCCGCGGGAGACTCGCCCCCCCAATTTACTCCCATGCAGTCTGGAAACCTTTCTCAAAAGAGCTGATGGGGGAATGTTGACTTGGCTGTTCGGGATGAACAAAAAGAGAAGAAGAACTTTCTCGTGGCCTCAGCATGTGGTGTTTGGCAACTTCCTGGAAACCGTTTCATAATTTTAATATTGGGAGGCGTTTCTGTGGTTTGTTCAGACACATTGAGTTTTTTCCCCTTCTGAATAATACTCAGCTGACTGGCGGTTTGGCAGAGCGCTTAAACTACCCCCAACAGCCGTCTAATGCCCAGATGAAAAGCAGGCAGCGCTCTCTGGTTCTCCCGGCTGATCGAGAGCCTTCCTGGATCCAAGGAGGCACCAAGAATTCCTTTCCCTTCTTCCCTGTTGTTTTGGCTCCTGGCAAGCTCACCCCGCTCTTGGGGGCCCTCGGTGCTGATGGGGGCCGGGGGGAACTTACTCCGCTACCTCCCGAAGGAAATCGAGGCTGAAGAAATGGTTGCAGATGTTTCCTGCCCAGTAGGTCAAGCGGCCGTCAGGGCTGCGTTTCTCGGCCGTTTCCGCAGCAATCTCGCTGTACTCCACCACCTGGAATGCTCCGTCCACGCGACACACGGCCCCCACAGGCTCAGCGGGGTACGCTTTCTCCACCACCTGCAAAGACGACGTTAAGAGCTCTTTCATTTCAGGAGATTCGGCATCGAAGAGGCCCAGCGAAGGCTGCACCGCCCCTTTTTCACCTTGGCACCACAATCCGCCCCTTTCGAGACGCAAAAGCCAATGAAGACGGGGTCCGCCATTTTGACCAGGATGTTGTCCACGCAGTAGACATGGATGAACTGGACGCCCCGTCGCTGCATGTCCTCCAGGATCTTGTGGTCCACCAGGGCGCAGTACAAGCCACCATTGCCATCTGCAACACAGGAGTAAGCAAGCGCTTTCCACCCATCACCAGTCACCAAAGATGGTCCCATTTACCTTCGACTACCTGCAGACCGTGTGTCCATTATTCCAGGTGGCTCCAATATATGACATTCACATCAAATATAGTGCACAGAAATGGCAGAGTTTCCAAAGTTCAGGAAGGCCCACCCAGCTCTGGAAAAGAGCCACGCACCTGGCGCCATGGCGATCTTGCCCTTCTCCTCCAGGATCACCTTCCCATCCAAGGTAACAGCCGGCAGCATTCTCTGTTCAAACATGATCACGTTTGACTTGTCCAGGTTGAAATAATTATGATCCTGGAAGAATTTCTCCGTCGGCCCCAGAGTGAACTCACTGGTCATGATGTACCTGCAAGAGAAAGGCATCCAGATCCCCGTTAGTGGATTTCCCACCGGATCCCTTTCAGCCACTGCTTAAGCCATCAAGGGACCCACCAGGGAACCACGCTCTGGGAGCCGAACTTCTCGCCGGCCAGCTGCTCCACCTTGCGGATCCTCTCGGCCTGGATCTGGTAGAGGGTCTTGTGGCTGGGCAGGCCCACGTCGAACATGCCCTTGGGGTAGGGCACCCCCAGGCGCGTCCCTTGCCCGCCGGCCAGCAGCAGCACCGCCACCTTGCCCTGGGAGATCTGGCGGAGGCCTGGAGGATAGAAGGTACAGCTGGCACCAGCCCGCCCCTGCCCGGAGAGACCTTCTCCCCCCCCCGCCCTCAGCCCCTCTGGCCCCGGGGTGGGCACAGCGCCAAGCCATCGCCCCCCCCCCCGGAGACGCGCCAGCTCGCGGGCGCGCCCACCTTCCTTCTCCCAGCGCTGCAGAGCCTCCGGGTCGCCGCTGCGGACGCCGCCCAGCGCCTCGGGCGGGAGGGGCTCCATGCGGCCGTCCAGCTTCTCCGGGCCGGGCCGTTCTTGGCGGGCGCAGGCCTGGGCCGCCCGGCGGCAGTGCTCGGCCAGCTCCTCGGCCTCCATCAGCGCCAGCGGCCGCAGCAGCGCCTCCCGCGGCCCCGGCCCCAGCTCGGCCCAGAAGCGCAGCAGGTGGCGCTGCCCGGCGCGCTCCAGCCGGCCGAGCAGCTCCTCTTCCGGACGCCCCATGGCCGGGCGCGGAGGCCGCGGGGGAGCCG